>NC_025996.2:120904734-120997619 GCF_000442705.2 Elaeis guineensis | reverse complement strand
CTAATAAGGTTTTACTACTACAAGGTTACCATGCCTCCCCGTAGAATGACAAGAACTACTCAAAGAATTGCAAGAGAGACATCACAACCACGGGATGGTAGCACTCCCCATCTGACCAGTGGCATCCCTCAGGAGGAGGGAGTCGTAGATCCTAATGGGAGTGCTTCGAGAGCACGTCAAGAACCAGATATGGCTCAGTTAATGCAGACCCTAATCAGGATGGTACAAGCGCAACAACAAATACAGCAGCAAATGTTTGAACAACAGCAGATACAACGAGATGCACAACAGCATCCACCACCACAACATGGAGAGCAACCAGTACAACGGAATAACATTTCAGAATTTAAAAAGCTTGCTCCTCCAGCTTTCAAGGGGACTACTGAACCTTTGGAGGCTGATAACTGGATAATGGAAATGGAGAAGGCCTTCGCTGTCCAAGAGTGTCTTGATGAAGAAAAGATTCGATATGCAGCTTATTTACTACAAGGAGAAGCATACAATTGGTGTTAGCGACTACAGCGCAAGCATGAACAAGACGACGAAATACTTACCTAGGAAAGATTTCGGATTGCATTCTATGATCAGTATTTTCCTCGGAGTATAAGGATCCAGAAAGAGTAAGAGTTTATTTATTTGAAGCAAAAAGGTATGGGTGTGACTGAATATGAAGCAAAATTTACAGAGTTAGCAAAATCTGCTCCGAGATTAGTGGATGGTGAGCAAGAACGTGTTCACAAGTTCGAGATGGGATTGAGAACTGAAATTCGAAAACAAGTGGTTCCCTATGAATTGACAACTTATGCAGATGTGGTAAATAAAGCACTGATAATTGAAAGGGAAGTCAATGAAGAACGCATGGAAAGGGAAAGAAGGCAAAGAAAGAGAGCAAAATCAAATGATACACAAGGGCAGAATAATAAAAACATCAAAAGATCAGCTAAGGGAGTAGTAGACAATAAGACTCAACAGATTGATGGTGAGCCATGCTCCAGATGTGGCAAAAATCATGCAGACAAGGATTGCTATTGGAATACAGGTGCTTGTTTCAAATGTGGTCAGATGGATCATAAAATTGCTAGCTGCCCGCTAAATACTGAAAATCAAGTTGGCCAAAGAACTTATGAAGGACAACATAGGGGTGGTGGACAGATTTCTAAAAATCAGGGAAGAGTTTATGCGCTTTCTCAACAGAATCCACAGGCTTCTAATACAATGGTGATAGGTATGAAAAATTTTGAGGACGAAATTTCTTTTTAGGGATGAAGAATGTTATAGCCCAAAACCCAGCCCAACCAAGCCCAGCCCAGCAGACCCAAGCCCAAAAAAAAAAAAAAAAAAACAAAACAAAACAGGGGAATCAAATCGGGAAGAAGACTCCCGATAGGAGTCTTCTTCTCCGGTGAGACCCGGGCGAGATCGGACTCCTAGGACCCCTCGGAGTCCTAGGGTTCCCTATAAGAAGACCCCCTCTCCCTTGAGACCGAACATCGGCCTCCTCCCTCTCTCTTTCTCTCCGTCTTTCTCGATCGAAGCCGCGGACACCGTTCGATTTCTCACCGTGATTTCTCGTCGATGAGGTCACCGGAGGCCGGAGTGAGTCTTCCTTTCCTTCCTCTCTTCCTTCCCTATCTTCCCGTACCTTTGCTTGAGGCGGCTGGCGACGAGTGTCGCCGATTTTCGATCGGGAAAGAGACCCTATTTTTGAGCCTCTTTCTCCTTGATTTTCCGACGCCGGCGATCGTAATCGACCGCCGGCCATACTCCTCCGTGACCGGGGGAGTGGCCCCCATCTGTCGTCGGCCTCCACCGCGGTGGTCGTGGCCTGAACGGCCCGGCAAAAGGAGGGGACGTCGGTCCTCTGTTCCGGTGCGGGAAGAGCCGAGAAGAAGAAGAAGAAGAAGAAGAAGAAAAAGAAAAGAAAAGAAAAAAAAGAAAAGAAAAGAAGAAAAAGAAGAAAAGAAAAGAAAAGAAAAAGAAGAAAAAGAGAAAAAAAAAGAAAAGAAAAGAAAAGAAAAAAAAGTAAAATAAAATAAAATATATATATATATATATATATAAATAAATACATAAATACATAAATAAGAAAATAATAAATAAATAAATAAATAAAAATTAAAAAAAATGATGAGAGAGAGTTTCTCTCTCTTCTCTCTCTTCTTTCAGTTTGAACCCTGACTTTCTCTCTCTGGAATTGAACTTTCTCTCTCTATTTTCTCTCTCTAGAATTTTCTCTCTCTAGATTGTTTCTCTCTCTTGATGGATTTCTCTCTCTTTAAAGTTATTCCTCTAGGATTAGTGAAGTGGAAGGCTTCATTGATGATTTTGATCAAGTTTAGCGAAGAGTCTGATTTTAAGTGAGATTTTGATTTTGGGATTTGTTAGATTTAATTTTGAATTAAAATTAATATAAAAATATAATTTTGGATAATAGGCATGGAAGAATCTTTTAGAAGTTAGTCGATCCATTCATTCAGTGCTCCGTGAAAGGTAAGTAATGAATCATCTTCTCGAGATATTCTACATTTATTCTGAAAATAAATAATTATTCTCTGAAATTATGCATGATTTATGAAATTATGTTTTGAAAGAAAAATGCTTTTGGAATGTAATGATATATCGATTTATGCACATGTTCAGTGAAAAATTATGATATATTATGATACAAAGTATTTTGATATAGATCGGATTTATGCTCTCAGCCTAACTATGTTTCAGTGGGCCCTACCAATGGGGATTATACGTTGGTACTCAGTGGACCCTGCCAGTGGGGGTTGTGCGCTGGTGTTTGTGGACCCTGCCAGTGGAGGTTGTGCGCTGGTATTTGTGGACCCTGCCAGTGGGGGTTATGCGCTGGTATTCTGTGGACCCCGCCAATGGGGGTTAAACGTTGGTCATAGTCGAGGCTGTTGAGTTACGAGTATTTTGAATCGAATCGGATTTATGATTATATTATATATGAATATTTGAAAATATTGAAATTGTATTAAATCAGCATGAAATATATTTTTATGTTTATTTACAGCATTATTCTTAAAAATTATATAATATCTGAAATATCTGGTAGAGATACTTGTTACTTACTGGACTGTCTAGCTCATTACCTTTCTTTCTATTTTTCAGATTCAGATAATTAATTTTGAGCGTGGGAAGAAATATTGGGACAGAGCTTTTAGAGGCGAGATTTAGCGTTGTCAACTTCAATAAACTTAGATCTAATGTTTTATTTTTAGCAAAAATTTTATTGGATGTAAGACATTTGATTTAATTACTTGAATTACAGTTGAATAATAATTATTTGAATTTATTCTGCTGTGATGCATTGATATCGTGATGAGATGCCTTGCATGCTTATGGAGAGAGTTCTTCATAAGTATGCGGCGGTTGCCGCGACCCTCGATTCACAATCTCGGATCGGGGGCGTGACACCATTAATAGCCAAATGATGTGATAGCTCCTTTTTGAAAAGATGCCCATTCGATTTCGAACGAATGCATGCCCTCAATTTGCCACCTGTTGTACTCCTATCCTTCGAACCATCTAAATTTCGGACTCGAAAGTAGGAGGCATATATTGGGGAGGGGTATTACGCCCAAACCGAAAGTATGTCCCTGCTAATGTCAAGGCAGAACCGATCCCCGTGGAATCTGCATCACCTCAGTTAACCCGATCCTAGCGATGGATGTGCCGCCCAAGGATCAAGGGTCGTCCAACACCCATGCCGTGGTTCGAACCCCCTCTTTGGATCAAACTGATCCCAACTTTTGGATCCTAATCTGATGGCCAGTCTTAGCAGTAATAAGCCTTGGGCAGACTTCAGTGATTCGGCTGATCCCCTTTTTGGCTGACCCCCGACTACTTACTTCGGAAGAGGGTCGAGCATCAGATAGCCATTCCCCGCCTAAGGTCCAAGTTGGAGGATACTCTAATCATTCCTCTTTGTACAAACTTGTTAGGCTATTCTGTCTAGCTATGCCACTCCACCTACTAGCTGCGTGCCAGTTGAGCTCATGTCACATCACCATCCCCTCCACAGTCAGACTGCACGTCGGTTAGAGGAACATTTACCGTCAGAGCCATTTAAAGATGCCCCATATGGCTCCGTACGATAGGACATGATCGGAATGGCCTCCCATCCTTCCGTCCTTGGCCTTAATCTCTCTATAAATAGAGAAAGGGTCCCGATGAAGGCCACAATACCGATCCCCGCCTCAACCACCAACTCCGATTTTTTGTCGATCTATACATCGGCCAATCGACCTCAGGGCGACACTAGGACATCGAGCACCGAGCCAAGAGATGCTCAACTTTGACATCTTCCTCGGAGATTCTGAGTCCATCCTTACTCTTAACCAGTCTCTGGGTCATTCACTATTACAACCTATCACTTAGAGAAGATCGGCCCTCACCATCCCAAATCCCATGGGGCAAATTGAACCAGTCTCCAGGATAAGCCGGGCCTCTCTTTTCCGACTCTCCACTATCTTCGGGTAGGACCTTTTGAAGGACCCTCCGGTGTCCTTGCTCTGACCATCGATCTCAGCCACCATCAGTTAACAAATGGGCAAACCCGGGCAAACCAGCTGATCCTCCCTCCTGGCCGACCCCCTCCATTTAGCAACAGGGGCATCTGTTGGCCTCCAGAATCGGGAGAAGGATCCGGCATTAGACGACGGCCTTCCATCTAAAGTGCAGGTCAGAGAACACTAATTATAGTTTCTGTCTAATCATGTCAAGTCAGGATACATTATCTTACTGCGCCATTCCACTTGTCGGCCACGTGCCGACTAAGCCCACGTCACATCGCCTCCTCTGCTGATTGCACGTCGAGTAAAAGCATGCTTGCCGCTGGGACACATGACATGATCTGTATGGCTCAAGTGGTCCGGAATGACTTTTTATCTTTTTACTCTCGACCTTGACCCCTCTATAAATAAAAAGGTGAGACCCTCTAAGCACGCATGCGTGCCATCATATTTGTGCTCTCTCACGATTCCCCCTTTTTCCTCTATTGTGCTAGAGTCTTGATTTGACTGTCAGAGGGTCCACACTGGAGACAACTCCGATCAAGACTTGTTTTACAGGGACGCCACTCCGATGGTCTCCGACTTGCTCCAGCCATCTCTAGCCGCAGTCGGAAATCTTTCGCAACAATATCAATTTAAACAGATATCTAGGTCCAAGTGGTATCTAGGAGTTCAAACGAGCAAGCCAATTAAAGAGATTCTTTGTGCACCGCAAGCAGTGTAGAAATCCGACGTGGAGCGTAATGCTATATGTGATTGGCCCACGTAGTCATACTTTTCAATATCCATTAATACGCTCATTAAATGCTTGCAGGTCAGCTTTTTGGTTTGAAATTTTGAACGATGAAAATGACCCTCTGTTCTGAAAAAACTATGACATTCCGTGGTCTGTTATGATATCCTGAAGCATATTATGACTTTTTGGAAATAGAAAGTCATAAAAAAGGAAGGTATGACATCCCGTGGCTTGTTATAACATCCTCAAGCATATTATGATTTTTTAAAAATAAAAAATTATAAAGAAGAAAAGATATTTTTGTTATTTAAAATTTTAAACCAATATTAATGGATATTGGAAAGTGTGATTATATGGATTAATAGGAAGAGGCGGTGCATTGTTATTGCACCCGCATGCGGTGCGCAAAAAATTTCTCGCCAACTAAACCATGCTAGCCAATGTTTGCAGCCCAATTCCACCCAATGTGTGCGACCAGAGACTCGACAAGGACCGCGTGGAGTCTCACCGGCGCACTTGAGCTCCTGCCCGGAGGGAATATTTCCCGAAAACTTAAACCAACGAATGCAATGGCGGTTCCTCTCTTACATATTTCTTCCAGAAAACCGCCAAATTTCTGACATCCCCTCGCCGTGGAGTCCTCCAACCTTCGCGCTCCTCCTACTCCGTTACTACTTCCCTTCCCCACCCCGAGCGCCAAACCCTAGGCCTCTCAAATTTCGTACACCCCCTCGCAAAAACCCTAGCTTCTCTCCCGTTTATAGGGCCAGATGAGGCGTGTCTTCGACGAGATCTCCGACGACGAGTGGGAGAATCACTCCTTCAAGCCCGCGAGAATCCTCAAGAAGAGCAGAGCATCGCCTCCCCCGATCGAGTCCTTCGCCTACCAACCGAAAACCCGCGGCGTCGCGAGCCAGAACGGAGCCGGAGTGCCCAAGAGCAGGGTTGACTTGGAGGAGGAGGATGACGATGAGAACGTGGTGACGGCGGCTCGGCCCCCGAAGGGTAGCCGGGGCCGGCGGTTCATTGTGGACGAGGACAGCGATGCCGACGATGTCGCAGAGGTGTTCGAGATTCAGTCGGCGGAAGAGGATGAGGAGGAATTTCGTATTGAAGACGAGGAAGAGGAGGAGAAAGTAGTACAAGAAGCGGAAGAAGAAGTTGATTTAGTTGGTAAGGCCCTCCAGAAGTGCTCAGAGATATCGACAGCTCTACGGCAAGAGCTTTATGGCTCCTCAGTTCATGCTTGTGATCGATATGCCGAAGTGGAAGCTTCTTCTTGTAGGGTTGTTACTCAGGTGCTGGTTTTATTGCAAGTTTACTACTATGATGAACTATAATAGTATTGATAGTTTATCTATATGTGATGTTTGTGACTTGTAAATATATTAATACTTTTTACTTTGCCATGCGTTTGCAAATAGGAAGATATTGAAGCAGCTTGTGCGAGTGAAGAATCAGATTTTGAGCCAATTTTGAAGCCTTATCAGCTCGTTGGTGTTAATTTTCTTCTACTTTTGTACAGGAAAAATATTGGTGGAGGTAAGACTAGCGATCAGCTGTGCCAATTATTTACTTGCCCCTTGCTGTTCCATCTATGGCACTTAAAATAAATTGCTTGCTGATGTTTTTGCAGTCTGTGTATAATTCTTTAAGGGTTTACAATGTGAGGAAGAGGCTTTGAGAATGTATTTGATATGTTCACTAGTTTAAGATTATGATCATTTTCACATGCATTTTTAGAGAGGCTTAATTATGCAAAAAACCTTGTTCTTTTTTGAAGATTTTTAATTTCATCCTAAACTTCTATTTAGTGCGATCAGATTATCCAACTTTCAAATTGGTTCAATTCAAACGTTGGCTGTAATTTCTGTTGGCCTATCATGAAAGAGTTATCATGTGATGTCATGTTACCCCCTTATATGGCCTTCATTTTCATGTTGCAAAGCTCTATCATGTGACAACTCTATCATGGCAGGCCAATAGAAATTACAATCAGGGTTGGAATTCAACCAATTTGAAAGTTAGATGATGTAATTTCACTGAATAAAAGTTTGGGATGAAATTGAAAACCCCTAAAAAGTGAAAGATTTTTTGCATCATTAAGCTTTTTAGAAATAAATATTTGTTAGATGATGCTTATATAGAAAACAATATGTGTAGCCATGTGCAAAGGGAAACCCCTTATACCTTTCCACTTTGTAGTCATATTTGTACGGAGCAATTTTTAGAAACTATGCACGAGTTCGTCTAACAACAATACTCACCTTGTAAAATTAGTATCTTCTGCAATTTCTTGCTACACACATCTCAAGTCTAGTTATTCAAATTTTGTCCCAACATTTTCTCTTGCTCACTATGAAGAAGGATATGAATATGTACTCTTATATTCTATTTGTATTTATATAATCTCTTGTTGTATGATGCTAGTTTTTGCATTTATAATAGAGCAATTTATCAATTGCACATGGTAATTTAAATATTTGAGTCATACGTATCTCAATTTTTGTATCTATTAGTTTGTCATTGGAAGGTTGATATAAATATGAGTAGTCATTTACCTAATGCCCCACAATGTATCTATTAACAGAAGTGGAGTTCCACAGTGTAGCCCTTGTGTAATTAGCCATAGAAGCAGCTCTTGGTCAACAGCGCTATTAGCTTCCATGTAGATAAATGTCATCTCAAAGGAGTGAAGGCTTGTCACTGTCCCCTGACAGTTTGGAATTAGGGGGTGAGGATTGGCATCATTATGCACTAATCGATAACCATTTTGCTACATCAAAGGAGTTCCCCTTTAGAAGAATATGGGAAGCCCTCAAAGTCTCTAACTTCTCATGCGTTGTGCAACTTAGGCATCAAAATAGTAGTATCAAAGACTCGGAATAGTAGTTGCCGCAACAAGGGAGCAACTATGACTCTTGATAACAAAGCTTGCTCTATCATACGTTCTTTTGTTATGCACTAGGATTGCTGACTCAGAATTGGATCCCATGCTGGCCGGCTGGTGGTACGAGTCGGTACGCTTCTGTATCAGACTGTACTGAGCCGAACCAACATGGAAATTAGGGGTGAACTAGGGAGGAAAAGAGAGAGAGGGGTAGGGAGGGAGAGGGAGGGAAGGAAATAGGGGTTGATGGATACACTAACGGTGGCCACCGAAGGGCCATGGAGGCCTCCTGAGCTCCGCGATTTTTTGCTAGAGAAAATGCGAGAAAAGAGAGAGGAAGGGAGAAAAGAGGAGGGAAGATGATAGAGAGGCTGTCGGAGGGCCGCCATAGGACGGCTGCTGTGGTCGTTGGAGGCCCAAAATAGCCTCGCGGCCATCGCAGTTTGAAACGGGGGTTCCCCCTTGTTTCATCATGTTTTTTAAAAAATACGACCTATTGCAGCGGGTTCGAAAGAGGGGTTCGCTCCCATTTCGTTGTATTTTTAAAAAAAACACGACATAGTGAAGCCGGTAATGGTTTGAACCTGCGGCAGCCACAAGCTATTTTGGGTCGTCTGACAGCCACAACGGTCATTCGCTGGAGGCCTTCCCGCTGCCTTTCACTCCCTCCTCTTCTCTCCCTCCCCCTTTCTCTCTATCTCTCTCTTCTCGCATCTTGTGGAGGATTAGGAGCCTCGGAGGCCTCAACGGCCCTCCGGCAGCCTCGGTGGGCCACCATCAGCTTTTTTTCTTTTCTTCTCTCCATCTCTCTCTTTTCTTCTCCCTCGCTCCGTCTTCATTGGCATTCCGAATTGGATGTCTGAACCGCACTGGTTAGCCACTAGTATGGTTCGGCATGCCCCAAACCGCCTGATTTAGAGTGTTCGGTGAACCCTTTGCCTTCAATGTTGATCTTGAGGAAGCAAGGGGTGATAGCTCCCAAGTGAAAGGATCAGTTGTAGAGATGTAGAACCATATGGTTCTTTGTTGAATATTCTCTGTTGAATTTGCATAGGATGGGGAAATATATGGGGTTGCAATGCCTTACTTCTTACCTAAATGTTGTTCATAGGCCTTTGATTCAATTGTTGGTAATCATTTTAAAAGCCAATCCACATGGTTTTTAGGGGGTAAAAGTGCATTTGTTGCTATTAGTAATGTAGGTCATTATTTAGAATTGCTACTTTGGAAAATGTTGGATGCTTCAAAATGGTTGATAACATGAAAGGTACAAGCATATATGAGATGGACATTTAATTATAAAGCATATATGAAATTCTGGTAATACTATGAACTCAAGTGCAAAAATGAGTGCATTAGAGGCTCTAATGATTGAGAAAAAAATAGTTGAGAATGGATTGAAATGATGTAAGTGAATATTTAAGGAGGTTGACAATGCAATACTTGGATGCTCCATCTTTGAGGTAACTTGGACACTTGGACATGGCAGGATGCTAGAATACATAGTTGAACACCACATTGAGGCATCCTACTAATGCCAACAAAAAGTACCAATTTTTGGCACTTGTTTTTGTTATGTCATGTAGGAGACTCTTAATTTCAAGTGTAAGAGACACTTAAGTAAGTGCGTTTCAGGTTTTGACATAAATTTATTATAGTTATTTATCAACTTAAGTACCTAAGTATACCTAGTAATGCACTTGGATTTATTTCAAATGATCAGGAAAAAGAATTGGAAGCCTAGAATAATTTAGATGAAAGTTACCATCTGATTGTTAAAAAGCTCACTTTTGCTGACTGTCATAGTGGATGGGTACTGAACAGGGATGATTACAGAGGATTTATATAGTTGACTGAAAATATTCGATGCTTGCTAGCTGTGACATAAACACAGGAGAGAGATGGTGGAGTAAACACATCAATATAGATGGTTGTTTTAACAAAAAATTCTGCGATACTTCACCAACAACCTTTCGCTTTATAGTTTAGGAGCTCTCCAGCAACTTAAGCCATTAGCCATGATCATAGACTTCCCAGATGATTAGTACTACTACCATAAACTAAATCCTATTATGTAATATGCCCAATGGATCAGCAAATGGATTAACGTATTATACATCAGAAATTGAGAATGTCAACCCTCCGTTGTTGGTGCCAAATTCCTACCGGGGTCAACTTTGGACCAGATGAGCACTTCTAGAAACCTGTGAATAGATTACTGGTAGGGACGCCTCTCTTATTTGTTTGTTTAAACACTTGCAATTGAGAAACAGACTTTGTTCTCCATGTTCTTGGCAATATTCTAGAAAGAGGGAAATAGGAAAGCTTGATGCTGGGAATTGCATTCATATCTAAGATTGTTATTAAGCATTTTGTTTCTAAAATATACATGAAACTGTCAAGTGTCAACCTCTATTGACTCTAAAACAGTCTCTTTTGATCAAGAGCCTTAGAGTACCTTTCATGGATTGTGGGAAAAAAATCCAGTAATCGCAATTGACCATGGCCGTTAATCAGATGTGCTGTATGATCTGTCTAATTCTGTATTTATAGGGCTATGTATAATGTGGTTGACACTTTCATCATTGACAATTGATAAGAGGTTAATGACTTATATTAATAATATATAACCAGAAGACTTGTTCAGATTGCAATCAAAAACCATTATCTTGTTGACACTGAAAACTTCATTGGCATACCATCTTCTAATGAACTCCGTTGTTGTGATGAAGTCTTAGGACTATTTAGATTCGATAAAGAGAGGGTTTATCGATTAGTCTTAAAACTGTTCACGACCAAATGATAGGCTGTTAATAAGGACGACAGCTTCTATCGAGCATAGGTCGCTGTAGGCCATATGGGTTGGTTGTCCTCTTAACCAAGGAGTGTGGAGACACTGGTATGGCATACAGGTGAGATGTAAGGGTATATCGTCATTGAACGTGACCAACTCCAGAGCAATCTGCCGTCGAGAATGTCTCTGATGGGATATAGGATAAGTGTCCCTTAGACCTGAGATCGCCTCAGTGACTTGCAAGCAACTCACTGTGCTTTGGTACTGGACTAACTGAATTTCTAATTCAGTGACGGAAGGCTTTTGGACACAGTCAAGTACTTGCGAAGTCAGAGTATGATCAAGATGGGATTGATCACTCCAAGAGTTGGAGAAGAATGAGTCGCTGTATTTCAATTTAGCAAAATCTTGGCCAGGATAATCCATCAGATGGATTTGATATTTTGAAATACAATATGGACAACTTGATCAGAGTTGACAGTTGAACTCTGAGGTGTCTTATGAGCATTTTGGTCAAGGGGATGAATTATATGGAAACTATATCGCATGGGTTCTAAGGATGTTGTTCTACACATTCGACCTATCTGACCTTCGGTACCATTGCTAGATGGTCACTTCGATTGGTACAGAAATTTGTTCTTGTGCTACCGGCTTAGGTTCGAACCTATGAGGTCACACACATTAGAGTTCACGATCCGATCGGATGGTTGATCAACGATTAAGAATCGTTCTAGGGTTAAACGATCAATACGATTGACATTTAACCTAGTGCAAGTGTTGCAGGAGGATCGATTAGCAATTCGATTGCTAATTGGCTTAATTTGATTAAGCCAATGGGCTGAGATTAAGTCTAATTGAATATGATTTAATTAAATTTGGTTTGGGCTTGATTGGATCAAGTCCAATTGCTTTATTGGATAAGCCAAGTGCAAGGAAAAACTAGTCCTAGTTCAATTAGGATTTGGATCAACCTAATTTCTAATTTGATTGAAAAATTAAATCAGATTTAAATCTAATTTATTTGATTAAATTAGACTCTTAATTGGGTTAAGACCTATTTTAATTATGTTGATTTGATTTTGTTTGATTTGTTTGAGAAATCAAATTTGAACAAGTTATAGATTGAATCCTAGTAAGACTAGGATTCCACCTTGCGCCACCTTAGCCCCCCACGCCCACTCTCTCTTATCCCACGTCCACTCTCTCTTATTTTGTGCGACAAAACCCTCTCTCCCAGGTCTTCACGCACGCCAAAACTTTTCTCTTTCTTTCTTACATGGAATTGTTGTGGATCAAGTCAAAGTAGGAATTAGTTTGGATTTCAAATTCTATGAGATAGAGTTTTAGGAAACCAAAACTCTTTCCTTATGGCACTGATTTTATCCAGATTTTTTTTGGGATTTTCGTAGCTTTTATGGCACATGATATGCGCCCTTTGTGGTGATCCACGGCAGAAAAAGGAGGGGACATCCAAGAGTTGGACGCTCCTTGTCTTGCTTGTTTGGATAATCCTTGATTAGGTATTTGACCTAGACAAGGACTCTTCATATCTCTCTATTTAAAACGCATTTCTTCATGAAATTTCGTGGATTGCAGAGCATTGAGAGACCTTTGGGGCATCCAAAAATCAAGGAGAAAGAGTCTTGGGGCGTGGAGATCTAATAGACACAAAACTAGGTGTTTGGGTTAGAGCAAAGGGAAGAAGAAGAGGGTCTTCTTCTAGAGTTGCTGGGTTCATCTCTTCCCTTCCTCCATCTGTAAGTTTTCTGAGAGTGTCTCATCTAAAACTCCTCCCACTTCTCATCTTTGGAAGAATCCAAATCAAGAAGGAGCATCTGATCGATCATCGAAGAAGGATCAGCGCAGTACTAGCATACTGTGCTGATTTCCTGGTCCAGGATTTCTGATCGTGATTCGTGGGCTGTGTGGACGACTCTAGAGGCTGGACGCATGTGCGGCTCGCAATATCATCCTCAAGCCCGGATCAGCAAAGTTAGAACGTTTAACTTGCAAGGTAATAGATCTGATCTATTATATTTTACATAATTAGATGTAGTATAGAAACATGTTGATATGATCAACATGTAGTTCTTGCTCTTTATATTTTAATTTCTGATTTAATGCCATGTAATAATCATGTAATAGGATCTTAGATCTAGGGATTCTCTGGTTTTACCAGATAAATTTTGATTTATTTTAGTCTTCCGCTGCCTGATCTTGAAAAAGTTTCAAGATCTAACTCTGAAATCCTAGATCTGGTTCTTCAGTTAACACTTTCATCATTGACAATTGATAAGAGGTTAATCACTTATATTAATAATATATAACCAGAAGACTTGTTCGATTGCAATCACAAACCATTATCTTGTTGACACTGAAAACTTCATTGGCATATCTCACTTGTTCAGTTGTTTGAGACACCATGGCTATATTATCAGGGCAAATCAGGGATTAAAAACATCAATCAAATCTCTTCGTTGCCTGCTTGTGATGATTTTACTCATTTATGGCTTTTAGATTGATTAGAATATTCAGATTGGCTTTAATAACTAGAAACTCCCTGTGTTTTGTAATATGTATGTCATATTTCTGCAAACCTGATTTTTGTAAGTGGTCATTGGTTGTGAAGAAGCAAAGAACAAAGATGACATGAACCTCAAATTGAGCTCTACTAGTTTGACATCTATATGCAATTTTAAAATCCTCCAATCCATTAATACAATAACCCTTGCTGATATTTGGTTTTTGTCGGACTTTTGGGGGATAAACTGTGTTGCAGTTATGTTTACTTCATGGTTTATGTTGATTTGGTGGGCTTTCATGCTGTATATAGAGGCATGTCTCTTGAGTTGGCTAACTTTCAGTTCTTAGTTTGATAAACATTACTTCTTTTACTTCTTCATTATGCATATTTTCCCTCTAACAATTAGTTGTATGCAGCCATCTTGGCGGATGAAATGGGGCTTGGTAAGACTGTGCAGGTAAAGTGGGTTTGTATTTAGTTGTGAACTTCCGTACTAGAGGTGGAACATGTTCTGATGATTTTCTTTCTTTTGGCAGGCTGTCACATATCTTACCTTGCTAAAGCACTTGGACAATGATCCAGGTCCCCACCTGATTGTCTGCCCGGCATCAGTTTTAGAAAACTGGGAAAGAGAATTGAGGAGATGGTGTCCATCATTTTCTGTCATGTTATTTCATGGATCTGGAAGAACAACCTATTCAAAGGAGTTAAGCTCCATAGGCAAAGCTGGTCTACCTCCACCATTCAATGTGCTCCTTGTGTGCTATTCACTTTTCGAAAGACGCAGGTTTGTAAGCTACTGTTCTTGCGGTAGTAAGATGTTTAGTCTCCGAATCTAGATTAAGATCTCACTGAAAATTGCTAAATATTGCGCCTCTTTTCTTGCAGTGCACAGCAGAAAGATGATCGTAAGGCATTGAAGCGGTTGAAGTGGAGCTGTGTGCTAATGGATGAAGCTCATGTTTTGAAGGATAAGAACAGCTTCCGCTGGAAAAACCTGATGTCTGTTGCACAAAATGCACGTCAGCGCTTGATGTTGACAGGAACACCTCTTCAAAATGATTTACACGTATGTTGTTTGCTTTGAGGTTACTGTCATTTTTATTTTAATAATGTGTTTAGAGGCACTGATTTTTCATTAAAATTACTTATTACAATCAAATCCATGGAGTGTGACATAGACTTTTGCATTTTTTTCTGAAGTGGTTATTAGTTATTACATTACATACAGAGATATGGATACTAGATAATAACTCAAAGTGTGCAAAGATTATTGTTTTGAAATTCTAAATATACACAATTTTCTAGGTCGAAGCAAAATGCCATTTAAACATTAGAACGTTAATTGTCATTAATAAAATGTTAGAAAGCATAAAAGAGTCAGATTTTGAAAACAATTATAAATTGTTTGAAGGGGAAGTACAAAACCTTTTACTGATAATTATTTAAGAGGAAAAATTAGAACTTCAGAACTAAACCCAATAAAAGTGGGATTAGATGATTGATTATATTTATGAGAGTTGCTAGAGAAATTCTTGGAGAGTTGAGAAGGAAAATATATATGTGAAGAAACTTGGGTGGGATGATGTTGCACAACAGACAACTAAGGTAAAAGCTTAGCTTTAAACAGTGGAAAAGAACAAATGATATCAGGGACTTTGGTATAAGGTTAAGAAAGATGCTAAAGGACTATTATAGCTAAATATGTAGCATATGATATTGCATAGGATAGGTTGGAGGGGAAGGTGAAGATCAAGTTTTGAAGCTTGACTATAGAGTTTTGAAGCTTGTCTTTAATAAATTTTGAAGTTTTGACTTGATTTTTAGAGTTTTGACCAAAAGAAAAAGGGAAAAAAATGAATAGAACTGTAAAAAGAGGGCAATGAAGTATACATGCATATAAACACACACACACACACACCACACATGTGTACATACATACATACATATAAGGCTGCAAATGGGTCGGGTTAACCCGTGAACCAATCCAGCCGACCTGCTTAGACCCGATCCGACTTATTTTAAAGGACCCACGAGGCTGGGTCAGGTTCTAAAATTGAACCCGTTCAATATTTCAGGTCGGGTCTGGGTTTACTGAATTTGGACCTGATCCGATCCATGAGGACTTTGGAGTTAATTTGGACTTGAGATATTTTACCCGACCCAACCTGACCCGACCCGGACCCAATGCTAGACTCGAACTCATCTGAACCCAAACCCATCCTCCTGTCTCAAGTCTGGAGTCCATCTCTCGTACCATCGTATGCTCTCTTAAAACAAAAGGATGCCCATGCCCTCTCCATCCCTAATCTTTGTTCTCTCTATCTTCCAACCCCAGGCTTCTTCCCACTCCCGATTAACCCTTCTCTCCGGCATTGGCACGGCACGGCCGACGCTTTGGCTCGGGGTCCCCGAGCCAGCGTCGGCGGCGGCCGCGGGGGTCAGTGCAGCGGTGGCCGCCCAAGTGGTCTGGACCCCGATTGATGTCATCAGTCAGAGCCTCATGGTCCAGGACGACGGCGCCGTCGCAAGGTACCTCGGCGGCGTGGATGCCTTTAACATGATCCTTCGATTGGATGGCCTCCGTGGTCTCTACCGGGGCTTCAGCTTGTCGATCCTCACCTAGCCCCCTTCAATGCCATCTGGTGGGCGTCCTACTCTGTCTTCCAGCGGTTCATCTGGGGCGGGCTCCGCCACCTCCACGCTGCGGAGGGTAGGGGCGATACGGGGTTGAGGCGGACTATGGATGGTGGTGGCGATGCTGGGGTGAGTGCGGCGGCGGTGGGTGGAGCGGCGGTGGTGGTGACGATGCTGTTGGACATGATCAAGACGAGGTTGCGGGTGATGGATGGCGGAGATGGTGGTCAGGCGACTGTAGGAGCGACGGTGAAGAGGTTATTGAGGGAAGGGGGGTGAGGGGCATGCTACAGAGGGTTGGGGCTGAGGTGGGTGTCGATGTCGATGTCAGTGACCACCATGATCACCACCTACGAGTTCTTGAAGTGGCTCTCGGCCAAGGAAAAATCCATATGAGAGGTATGAAAATGGAAAAAAAAAATTACACATGGACCCGAACCGATCTAGACCCAGATTCGAACTGAACCCGTATTTCATGGATGGGCAGGGTTATACATGGACCCGACCCAATCCGAATGACCTGTTGGATAAAAAATTTAATCATGGACCCGACCCAATCCGACCCGATCTTCTGTTGGGTTGGGTTGGGTCCAATATTCAAATCCGATCAAAGAACCTACTCGGATCGGGGCCACTCACGACCTGATCCGATCTGACCCATTTGCACCCCCCCACAGACACACGTACATATGTATATATATATACATGTATGTATGTATGCATGCATGCATCTGTATGTGTGTATGTGTGCATGTATCTATATGTGTGTATGATCTATATATACACACACACACACATACATACAACATACATATACACATGCATACATATATGTGTGTGTGTGTATGTATGTATGCATGTATATATCTGTGTGTGTGTGTGTATGTATGTATGTACATATGTATATGTATATATATGTGTATATATATGCGTGTATACACACACACACATATGTATATGTATGTATACATACGTATATACGTATGTGTATGTATATGTACGTATATATGTATATGTATGTATGTATACGTATATATATAGAGAGAGATTGACTTAGCTAAACTTGAGTGGATCTTCACTCAAAATTTGGTCAAATCTAGATTGAATGACGAGAATCCCACATGGATGATCCAAGCCAGTGGATGTGATACTACCTCTAGCTACTTACATACGCAAATCATGTCTTCTAGGTTCCAGCCCATGCATCAAGTTCAAAAAAACCATATGCTGTTTCATGTTATTTAAATTGTCCAACTTTTGACCACTTGATGCATGGGCTAGGGATCTCCAAATCCATAATTTTGGGTGTGGAAGTAGTTCAAAAGTAGTAGATCATATCCAATATCTTACATCATTAATGTGGAACTCCCATCATCTAGTTTGGACCTGATCGAATCTAAGTAGAAATCTATTGGAGGGTAGCTAGACAATTGGTATCTGTGTGTATATGTGTATGCATGTGTATATATATAAACATTTTATATGCATATATAAATATATATGTATATCGATTGTCATTTATATAAACAGAGAGTTAGGTTGAGATGCACTCAAGTGCATTTGGCCTCAAATGCTTCCTAATGAAAATGAATATTGGACCCAAGGTTTGTTGTGCTGGTATTGAGGCCCAGATAGGTCGGCCGGCGGCAAGGTTTGATACGTCCTTATGCCGTTCTGTGCCGGGCCCGTACCTACACAGCAAAGAGGATGAGAGAAAGGGAGAATAGGAGAGAGGAAAAGAGAGGGGAGAAAGGAGAGGAAAGAAGGGAGGGAGAGATGGTAAAGGCCGGTTGTAGTGCGGCTTGATCGCCCTGAACCGAATAGTTCAAAACAGTTTCACATTCCTTGATTGGACCTCTCAAAATAAAAATAGACACCATTGAACGTGATATATGGTGCATAAAAAGCCTAGAAATAAAAGATCCTAAAAATTCAAGATCTTTTACCCATGTAAAGTTTTAACAGTATGATGCCATGTGTTCATTTGATCTATAGTCTAGGAGCATCCAAATCAGTTAAAATATGATTTGAATACGCTTTAAAGTATTTAGATCAAGATCGATGGTTTAAATTTACGAATTATAGTGTATAACATACTTTAGCTCACTAGCTAAATGCTAATGTTCGTTTTGTGCTTGCTTTGTGCATAGAAAAAAGACCAATGAAATCAATTATATTTAGTCTCGTAGCATTTTATACATCATAGATCATTGTCAACAGTGTCAATTTTCATTCTAAGAAGTGCATCATTGATTTCCATTAGTAGACATTTGGAGCCAAATGCACTTAAGTGAATTATAGCATACCTCTCTCTCTCTTTATTTATCTATCTATATATATGCGCGCACGGGCGCGCGCACACATATATGTATATATATATAGAGTCAGCTAGAATTAGGTTGATCGGATCAGGTCAAAACTTCATAATAGGGATCTTACATCAATGATCTAAAGCCGTTGAATATGATTTATTACTTTAAAACCACCTGCACACAAAAAGTTACATGATTTGGAGATCTCTAGCCATGCATCAAGTAGTGAAAAATTGGACAGCCCAAATAAAATTGAACTAGATGTAATTTTTGATCACTTGATGCATAGTATAGGGGTATTCAAATCATATAATTTTGGTGTGCAAGCAGTTTTGTAGTAGATCACATGTAACGACTTGGATTATCGATATAGGACCCCCATTATCCAGTTTTGACCTGATTGGATTTGAGCCCAAATCCGATGGATCTTACCCAAGTTTGCCTCTCTCTCTCTCTCTCTATATATATATATATTATATATATATATATATTATATATATATATATTATATATATATATATATGGAGCCACATGCACTCAAGTGAATTATAGCCTAACTCTCTTGCTATTTATCTATCTACACACACACACACATGCACACATATATAATATACATGATATGTACATACATTTATGAGAGACTTTCTATAATTTAAGCTGATGGGTTGTTCAGAGCGGTGCTGTGTCTTTTTGGCAAGAGGACTGGCTGGGATTTGGTCCTTTGATGAATTTTCTGTCTTCAGACCAGTGGGAGTTGTTTGAGGACAAGCAGGTTTCAGTGTCTCATGCTTTTGCAGAGGATGGATTATTGAATTTGCAGCTTGTAGAAGAGATTTGTGACATAATACACCCAAAGGTGGTGGGAATGAAAGAATGACAAATCAGCTTTCTAAATGGACCATTTGTTACGGAGACAAAAATCTTTCCCAACGTCAGAGAATCATGTCGAAGGAACTCAGCAAAATAACCCGTAACTTCGGGAGAAGGGTGCTCTCCTATCTTTTGATTAGGAAAGCGGCACATACTAGGGGGTAGTGACTGTTTGTTAAAAACACAAGACTCTTCCAACCTTTTCAGAAAACCAGTTCACTATGCGCCCCACCCCGTGAGTACTATGTTGCCATAGCTTGCGCCCCAAAAGGTTGCTGACTTTGTACAACTCCATAGTATATACGTATGTATATATGCATATATACATACATATACATATATACATACATACATACACACACGCGCACACACACAACACACACACACACACACACACACATATATATATATAATATATATATACATATACATATATATATATATATATTATATATATACATATACATATACATATACATAAAAAAAAAAAAAAAAAAAAAAAAAAAAAAAAAAAAAAAAAAAAAAAAAAAAAAAAAAAAAAAAAAAAATATATAATATAATATAATATACATATGTATATACATATATGTATACATATGTATATGTATATATATGTATATGTATATCTATATCTATATATGTGTATGTACATGTATGTTATATATATATATATGTGTGTGTGTGTGTGTGTGGTGTGTATGTATGTTTATATGTTAATACGCTTCTTGCTAAAGGAGAAGGTATACTTCTTTTAGGTCCAAAATCAATAGTCAAGTACCTAAATTGAAGACCCACATTATTGACTGTGACCTGTACCATTGAAGATATTGAGAAATAAAAAATCATGTGTTTTTGTGGTTTCTAACCTATACATTAAATAGACTATAGATGGATGGTCTCCATTGTGCTAGAATGATGCTAAAGTACAGTTTACACCATATCTTGACCGAAGATTGCGATTTGGAGATGTATCATATAAGTGACGTGTGGCATATCATGAATCGTTCTCAAAACAACTGTCATGAGACATTATTAAAAGTAGGTCGATTAGTTCCAGCCAGGAAAAGGGGGGTTGAAAGTCGAGACAACCCTAGTTAAGGATGAGCTTTGCCAGCAAGGACATGTTGAAAAACCTTAGTGATTGTGTATTGGCCACCAAGGGATGTTAGTTAAGAGTATAGGTTGAATGAAAGAACCGATGTAAGCTATAAGAAATTGGTCGAGTTGGTCGAGAATGCACAAAAGCTAAGAGTACATTCAATTCGCATATCATTGTAGTACAGGCTGAATATGAAATCTGGCAATGTTAATGAAAAACTGGTTCCAAGATGGTTATTGGACAATACAACATGAGATTGGAGGGAGAATTTACAATTTGAAGTCAAAGCAAGTAACCGAAAAAGAAGAAAATGGGATAGTGGTGGAAACCAATGAGACACATGGCGGTAACCGACGGGACACATGGCGGAAGGGGAGAGAAGACATATCCGAGCAGTTAGTAGAGGAGCATGATGATTGAGGGATGTGTCAACATGAAATTATTAAACAAAAAAGGGACCTTTTGGCAGAATTTGAATCCATGAAATTATCAATTTGGTTTTACCTTTCATCTTTTATTTATCTTTAATTAGCTTTTAATCTCCAGTAGCTTAGGTAGAATTCCGGTGGTTAAAGTCCTCGAAGTTTTAGGCAATTGAACCTATCTACCTCTTTTCTTCGTTCTGGTGATGACTTGTGGCATGCCCATGTAGTTATACAACCCAATCAAGCCTTGATTCCCTCTTTATTCTGTTTTAGAGAAAAAGTGGAAACAAATACATGACAAAGCATTCAAATTGGTAATCCACCTTGTTGGTCATGATCTAGACATGCTAAAACTTATATTGACTAAAGTTCAATGGATTTTAATTCCTGGGTCATAGCAAAGTATGGTCTCATACTGTTTTACCTTTCCATTTTTGTATCTACTTGAGGCACAAGTTAGAAACCACAAAATTACATAACTTTTAGTTTCTAGGTATTTTTACTAGTGTAGAAAATATGATCAGTGATGTGGATCTTCGATTTGGATGCTCGATTATCAATTTTGGACCTGAAATGAGTATATATCCTCTCAAAAATTTAGGATTACTTTTATCTCAAATCATGTCATTTTCTAATTTCAAAATTGAGTCTTTCAGCATAATATTTTTCAAGTCAAATTCTCATTTTGATTAGCTTAAAAAATAGTTTAGGCTACTACGCTTCCACTGCGTGCTCTGATTCAAGTTTATTAATATACTTGTGTCAAATCTAAGTTTCTAAGTTATCAAAATCAATATAAGCTATCGTCTCAATGTCACTAATGTCTATCTGCCTACACTCATATGTCTGATTCTATGTATCATAGTTTATCCATTTATGTCTGATGCCATATTAATTGTCACCTTCCGATCCGAGATTGCGAGCCGAAGGTCATGGCAACCGTCCGCATACTTATAGAAAATTCTCTCTACAAGCATGCAAGGCATCTTAAAGACGATATCAATGCATCACAGGGAATTGAAATTCAAATAATTATTATTTAACTTTAATTAAATAATTAAATCAAATATTTTACATCAAATAAAGTTTCACTAAAATTAATATAAAAAAAATCTAAGTTCAACGAAGTTGACAATGCCAAATCTTGCTTCTAAAATCTCTCCCAAAATTATTGTCCATGCTTATAATTAATTAGCTAAATCTGAAAAAAAGATAAAAAGACGGGTAATGAGCTCGACAGCCCAGTAAGTAATGAATATCTCAACTAGATATTTCAGATATTATCATAGATATGATGTTTTTAAATAAATGCCATGAATAGCATAATAATATATTCCACGCTAATTCAATGCAAATCAAATCTTGTCAAATATTCAAATATTTGTATAATAATAAATCTGATTCAAATCAAAACACACAACTCAACAGCCTTTAATTATGGTCAATATATAACCCCCATTGACAGGATCTACTGAATACCAGTGCACAACCCCTACTGGTAAGGTCCATAATTACCAGCGCATAAGTCCCACTGTAGAGTCCACTGAGTACCAATGTATAATCTCTATTGGTGGGGTTTACTGAGTACCAACGTATAATTCTTAATGACGGGGCCCACTGAAATATAGTTAGGCTGAAAGCACAAATCTGATCCATATCAAAATACTTTTGTATCATAATATATCATAATTTTCATTGAACATATATATAATCAATAAACTATAGTATTTCAGAATCACTTTTCGTCCAAAACATAATTTCATAAATCATGCATAATTTCAAAGAATAATTATTTGCTTTTAAAATAAATATGAAATAGCTCGAGAAGACAGTTCATTACTTATCTTTCACAGAACACTGAACGAATGGATTGATTAACTTTGAGGAGATCTTTCAAAGCTTATTATTCAAAATTATATTCTTGTATTAATTTTAATTCAAAACTAGATCCAAACAAATCCTAAATTAAAATCCCACTTAAGATTGGATCCTTCACTAAGCTCGATTAAAATTGTCAAAAGAAAGTCCTTCACTAGGCTAATCTTAGAAAGATAACTTCCGAAGAGAAATTCATCAAGAGAGAGAATCAATCTAGAGAGAGAAAATTTAAGAGAAAATCTAGATAAAATAAACTTTTAGAGAGAGAAAATGGGGACTCAAACTCAGAGAGAAGGGAGAGAGGGAAGAGAGAGAAACTCTCTTATCTTTTTTTTTTTCTTTTTCCTTTTCTTTTTTTTCCACGGGAAAATAGAGGACTTGCATGTCCTCTTCCTTTCCTCTTCTTCCTTCATGGAATAGGGGTCTTTTGATCCCCTTGTTCCCAAGCAGAGGAGGTCCCCTCCCAGCTGACGACCCCCCATGGTCGGAAGGCAATCCTCGGCGATGACAGTCGGCCAGGTTCGATGACCGATGGCGGCCGATGGTGACAGAAAAAAATCAAGAACGAAGATAGAGAAACAGGGGAACCGATGAATTAGGATTTTCAAGAAAAAATCTGGCAATAATCGGCCAAAATCCCAACACCCAAGGACTATAGAAGAGGAGAAGAAGAAAAGTAAATGGTTTTGAGGGCTTCTCACCTCATCTCCAGCGAGGATTTGTCGTTCATATGGCGACTATGGTAGTTGGTGTTTAGAATAAAAATCAGAGATGTCGTCGGCGATTTCGACTTGAGGTAGAGACCTAAGGTGGTTGGCTTCAAAGAGAAGGTCAGACCCCTTTAAATAGAGTCATTGGGGTGGTGGAGGGCGGAAAAAAATCAAACTCCTATTTGAAGGAGTCCCAAACAAAGAAGAACTCCTTCGGGTGTTCTTCCAGCGCACAGTTTCCGTAGCATGTGCAGAGCATGTGCTGGCTTCTCTCTTTTTTTTTTTAATGCTTTAGGATCCGTGCAGTCTCATGGCTTGATAGATTTGGGGTATCACAACCTAGTTTGGTAGTGTTGAGGGATGGTGATAAGATAGAGGCAATGCAATCTGAATCATACATTAGATGGACTTTGCAACATAACCTAGCCATACCCATGTTAAGCTTATTATTTGCTTTAACAATGACTTCATTGATAGTGATTGATGTATCTTATGCTATTTTTTCTTCCTGATATGCACGTCTACTTATAGTTTATAGTTAACATTTATTTGATGCATATTGTCTAAGAAGGTGGAGGCATAAGGCATTTATATGCACAAAGAGTTAATGTAAGCCTCAACCTCTAGAGTTGGGAATATGGCCTGACTGCATGAGCCGCATGGATTTTCTTGAAAGATTTAAGAAACTATCAAAATCAAGCCAAAAAGAACAAGGCAGAGGATGTAAGTGTTGTGTTCTAGTTTGAATATGAACTGGAGTGAGAATCAAAATGTATATGCTAAATAGATGCAAATCTTAGAGGCTAGAGTCAATAACATATCATACTAAGGTTTCAGGTTTGATTCCACAGAAAACATCATGGAAAAATAAAGATAATGATCGATCCCTCGCCTTCAATTGGTTGTGGGGATAACTAAAGCCCGATGATAAGCATGCTTTCTTTATACCATTTACTTTAGGAGACAAGGTTGTTTCCAGGTAGTTTCTTACAGCAGCCTCTGTATAAGATACATATGTCTCACTTTTATGTAACTAAGATATTAGCCTTGGGAAGTTATTATTGGCCTTTTTAATCAATGGTGCTGGATAGATGTTTGTGAATACGAGAGATGTGAGATTACATCGGGTAGGAATGCCTATATATGCATATTGTGCCATTTGACTGAGGCGTTAGGCTTGCTATTTGTTTTTGATGATTACATCCTTGTAGCAAAATGGGTAACTGGTTCTACCTACAGTATCATTAAAATAATTGGATTGTCCTAGTTTGCTTGCCTCTTTTCATGATCTACACTGATTTGCTTTCTACATGCTAGGATATATTTAATCATCTTGTGTCTTTTCTTCATTCTGATGTTTTGATATTTATTTTGGGAAACAAAAATAACTCTTGAACTTCTTTCTGTTTCTGTAAAGATGGAGCTGATATGCACGTCATGTTTGTATGAAGGACATTGTTAAAAGTCTTATTTTCTGCTTGCCTCACTTCTTGCTTCAAGGTGAAAGCATCTTTAAAGATGTCTTGAGGCATGTGACTGAGTCTACATGTTGCAAGGTGTACATGTCACATATAGAGACTGTCATGGTGCATATGCGATGCTAGTAATTAGTGGCATGCACAATAAGAATTGGTCTTTTTGGTTCCAATGGAAGGGATAAAGTAACATAAATCTCCTTGAGCATAATCTTATTGTGTGTGGACTCAACTTGCTAAATTGGACTTGGTAAGATATCATATAAACATCTAAAACTCAGTGACTGAATCAAAAGGCAAATTTATGGTTAATATCTATATGCTCAGTTGGGGTATGCAATGTGAGAACGATGAACATGCCAAAATTGCAACAAAAAATAACTGCAAAGGCAGCATAGGTTTTTTATGTGTTTCTTATCTGAAAGGGAAAACTTTGGAGGTTATGTCATATATCATCAGGCTTATGGCTTGTCTTACAGCTTATATCATTATATACATTACTTTAAAATGGTGTTCAGAACCATCGACTTCAGTATCACGCGATGCAGCAGGAAGAAAGAAGAAATAAAATAAAAACAATCAAAATACGTGGATCAGCCACAAAAGGCTCGCCTCCACGGGGCATGCAAACTTCACTATGAAAAAAAATTTTACAAGAGGAGACCTCACCCTCAACCCTTGTACAGCCAATTCTCTCTCACCTGAAGTTCTCTCACAAAAACTCTCTTGGAAGACCCCCTGAACCCTGAAGCGACCGGCGTCCGCTGTCCAGGAGCCTCTGCTCCTTTTCTCTCAGCGACCTCGCACCTCTCTTCTTCTCTCGGTTAGTTTCCGGCGAACACAGCCCTCACGGATTTCCGTGAGATAAAACCAAGCCGCCACCCCACTATTTCACCGATCAGCCCTATTTAAAGGGCTTAAACCTGATTAGAGAGGGATTAGGAGTCCCAAACAAAGTCAAATAACCCCTGGACCGTCGGATCAAGATCGGAAGCCATCCACGCCGTCCATCGTGCTCCGATCCATGGAATAGTGCCGTGGACCGCAAGAAAGCATGGGAAACGCCCACGCGGTCCACAGCCCAGCCGTAACCTCCGGTCCACGGTGGACCGGGGTACAGGCCCAGGCACGATGCTTGGGGCCTGGGCTGGCTTGCGCACGCGGGCTCGTGCGTTGGTCCCGCCTGGGCCGCGCTCCCAGCCTACGGCCCCGCCGCCGGCGGTCCTTCGCCGCTCGGGTCTCGTGCCGACTTCAAAAGCTTGTATTCCTCCATCCGAGCTTCGTTTGGGGTGATCTTGGTCTCGTTGAACTCCGTTTTTCGCCGCGGACCTCGTTGTGGGCTCAATGTGGGCTGAATCTCGAGGCATCAAATCCTAACATAAAACATTGATCTTATAAGTAAGCTTTTGTGTCTAGGCCCTTTGTTCTCAAATATCAGACATGTATTTGTTTCCTAGATAAGCCATCCAAGAAATTTGGTTTGGGGGGGGGGTGAATTGGATTTTCCAAATATGTGCAGCTAATTAACTAATGTATGAATGCAACAATCAACACACGCAAACACAAGGATTTATAGAGGTTCGATGTCAAATCCAGCACCTACATCCACTCTCTAAGGCTCTCCCCTTACGAATGTCCAATCCACTATTTATATTATCATGAATACAAACGTCGGATACCACTGACGAAATCTCTAGCTTAATCCAAGCTAATCATTCTGTTTTCCAAGCATGAATAAGCCTTTACACTATTTCATGGTATGGATCAATTTATCCTCAAGTTTTAATACACTTGAAACTTTTCACCTACAA
This sequence comes from Elaeis guineensis, assembly GCF_000442705.2. Classification (NCBI taxonomy): domain Eukaryota; kingdom Viridiplantae; phylum Streptophyta; class Magnoliopsida; order Arecales; family Arecaceae; genus Elaeis; species Elaeis guineensis. Next base: position 120,970,932 of record NC_025996.2, on the reverse strand, counting down.
ATACGATGATAAATAATCGAAGAACAATAAATACAATAAATTCTCCTTAATGAGCTGAATAAAATCCAACGAAAAACTCATTGATTCGTTGGAGGGAAGCTGTCTTTATAGCACATTTCTGATGGACATCTCCAATTAATGCGCAAGAAGTGGTGGTTGAAGGTTGGTCAATGTTGAGCACCGGTTCTCTTGGTTTTCTTTTTATCTCTTTGATCTTCTCCCTTTCCAATTGAATGTGGAGGCATTTATATGTTCAATAAGGCTGGAAGAGCTCTTCTGACTGTTGGAGGGTTGAAACTAGTAATTAGAAGCCAATAAATGCGGATTGTGTGCACAAAAAAAACTAGCTGTTGGAGCTGTTATGCATAGATTGGTCAACTCCTGGTCACCTGGGGTCGACTCTTGATATGCTAGGATCAACTCCTGCTTGGCTGGGGTGGACTCTTGAAATGGCTGAAAATCACAGCCTTTTGTTTTCACCCTACGGCCATCTTGGGGTTGACTCTTGACTTCTTGGGATTGACTCTTGGAGTGCTAAAATTTCAATCTCTTCTGTTTCACCCTATGGCAGTTTTGGGGTCGGCTCCTACTTGATGAAGGTCAACTCCTGATCTGTGCCAGTCGACTCTTGCATGCTGGAGTTTCTCTTAGAGTGCTGGGGTTGATCCCTCTATGCCCTGGGTCGACTCCTGAGACCATGAATTTTATTGCTTCACTATTTAAGCTGTGGTCTTCCAGTTTTCAGCTCCACTCAACTTGGGGTCGACTTGAAGTTCAATGTAGAACTCCACTAATCTTATGAAAACTCTTTGTAACTTAGAAAATTTAACTCTAATGCATCTCCAAGCATTGAAATCACTTTCAATTTATTTAGCTTCTCTGCAAAACAACTTAAGTACTCCAAGAACACACAATTATTTGTATTATATTCAAACATTTTGTACTTATCAAAATCAATCCTTTGGGTCAATAATATTTATCTACTTTTGGATACTATGAGAAAAAATATTTTTGGATATTGGCCTGCAAAGTTCATGTGCCGATGCAACATTTCGTTATTTTATTTCCAATGAACCATGTCTGGTTGCTTAATACTTGTGAGACAGCTCCATACAAATTTAATAAGCTACATATTTTATACATTCCAGTTCTCAATAGCCAACAGAACTGACTATATATCAATGCAAAAAATATATTTCCAGGAGCTATGGTCACTGTTGGAATTCATGATGCCCGATATTTTTGCAACTGGGGACGTTGACTTGAAGAAGCTACTGAATGCAGAAGATGGTGATCTGATCTCACGTATAAAATCAATTTTAGGGCCATTCATATTGAGGCGCTTGAAGTCAGACGTTATGCAGCAACTCATCCCAAAGATACAACATGTAAATCTTAAGACTGAGTTTTACATGTGTCAACCATGTTTCTAGAAGATTCACACTTGATCTGAGCTTCAAATAATGTAATTCCTTCTCTAGTCTTTGTTTTAGATAATACTAGAAGAATTGTTGATCAATTTTGCAGGTTCGGTATGTTTTCATGGGGGAAGAACAGTCTGATGCTTATGAAGATGCCATAAATAAGTATCGTGCAGCTTCTCAAGCCCGTATGATGAAGTCTTCAATGGGAATGTCGAATAATGTTGTTGGTGTCCTCCCCAAGCGTCAGATTTCTAACTATTTTGTGCAGTTTCGCAAGGTGCTTATGATTGTGTTTGCAACTCTGCATTTTATGCATCGGTCTTAGTGGTCATCTTATATTTGTGTTGGAATATTATGTCAGATTGCAAATCATCCATTATTGGTGAGGCGTACCTACCGTGACGAGGATGTTGTTCGTATTGCTAGAATGTTGTATCCAAAGGGTGTATTTGGCTTGGAATGTTCCTTGGAGAAAGTAATTCAAGAGCTTAAGGAGTATAATGATTTTGCAATTCATCGGGTAATTTGTTACTCGGATGTCACCTTGCTCCTACATTTCCTTTTCATGTCTAATTGACTTGCAATATGTAAATGTGACTTTTACATTGATGGGCACCTGTAGAATAAATATTTGTAATATTGTTTCTCTGTTGCATCTTCAATTGGTTGAACAATTCAAAGTTAGAAATTATGCTTTGAATATGAATGAAAACAATGATGCTTCAGGTGATACTAGCATTCACCGAACCATACCGACAGCTAGCTGGTACGATTCCAGCATAAAAAATGGTGCATTGGTGAGGAGAGAGAAGAAAAAAGAGGAACAAAGAGAGAGAGAGGGAGGGAAGGAGAAGCTGTTGAAGGCCGTCGGAGGCCCGTCGAGGCCTTCGGAGCTCTATCCTCCTTTGTAGAGAGGACAATGGAGAAAGATAGAGAGGAAGGAGGGAGGGAGGGCGAGTGGTCAGGGATGTCGGCGGTGGCTGCTAGAGGGCTGCGGAGACCTCTAGAGGGCAGGATTCTTTTTACCCTTCGTTGGGTCAAAATAGGGGCGACCGCTCTCTGGGGGCCTCCTCTAGCCTCTGGCCGCCACTGCCAACCTCTTCTCCCACTCCCTCCATTCTTCTTTCTCTAGCGATCGAAACAGGAAGGAAGATCCCACCCTCAAGGGGCTTCCGCGGCCCTCTGGTGGTCATTGCCAGCCTCTCTGCCCACTCCCTCCTCCCTAGTTCTCCCTCTCCCCTGCTTCATCGTGTCAGGTTGGGTCCAGTATGGAACAATTTGGGCCATGCCGAACCATACCGCCGGCAATGGCATGGGGTCCAACTCCGGCATGGCTAACCTTGGGTGATACCCTTGTGCTTTGTAGAATTATGGTTATTGTTATGCTATATGCTGTAAAAATTATTGGAAGCTTAGTTAACATGTGTCGTTGCTCAATGTTGCATTGCCTTTGTGATGGACATGTATGCATTTGTTTCTTTGTTTTCAATTAATTTACACCTTCTTTTGGCACCATTAATATACTATAATATTTACAAACATATGGTTCTTGAAGTCTCAAAATGCTTCTTCCATATAAGCTTTTGTTGTATTGAGATTTTGAACTCCAAATAACTTGTCATATTTAGTTTCAGTTGTTACATCATTATAAATAATGTGATTTTTTTCTTGATTATGTATTTTTAAGTTTCAATGCCCAGAAACTCAACATGACTTGAAGGTCAGCCAAGTCAACTTGAAGCCTTGGTCAAATTCCCATTGAATCTTGATTTTCAAGACTCTAATATGTTAAGAACTGGTATTGATAACTAAAAATTGTGATAGTATTATAAGATTACTTTTTTTTTTTTGATATAGCATAGACAAACTATAATTTGTGGATGCATATGAAAAACTGATAGGCACTAGAAAGAGCAAAACATATAGGTCTTGGGAAAGGAAACTAGAAGTCAAACAAAGAAAGGGCACATGGTATTACTTGGTCGGAAAGGAAACTAGAAGTCAAGCAAAGAAAGGACACATGGTATTTGCTTGTGACCAAGTACTAAAGTACATGTAATCGTAGTAATGTGTATATGATGATACAGAATCTTGGGTACATCTTTTCTGAAGAAAGCTAAGTGGATGGAATATAATACTGACAAAATGAAGTGTCAAATATGACTTGTGTTAAGGGGGCTGGAGCAGGTTTGTGGAACCATCCCGAACCGGCCGGTTCGGGGGTGTCGAACCGTACCGGCGGGAAACCGAGACAGTTCCGGCATGGAAAACGGCACATGTCGGTGCTGGGGAAGAAAAGAGAGAAAAAGAAAAAAGAGAGGAAAGAGAGAGAGGAAGAAAAAGAGGGAGGGGGGTTCGTCGGAGGGCCTCCGGCGGGCCGTCGTGGCCGTCAGACGGCGTAAATGCCTCTTGTGGCTTTGCGGTGTGAAACAGGGGCGATCCGTCCTGTTTTCCAGATTTTTTTAATTTTTTTTTAAATGAAGCCGGCATCGGGTGTGCCGGATCTTTGTGCCGCTTCACTTAAGTGATGCCGGCAAATCCAGTGCTGGTTTCATTTAAAAAAAGATTTTAAAAAAAAATATGAAAAACAGGGATGGATCGCCCTTGTTTCATGCCGTGGAGCCGCAGCAGGCATAAACGCCGCCCGCGGGCCACGGCGGCCCTCGGAGTCGAGGCCCTCCGACGGACCCCCTCCCTCTTTTTCTTTCTTCCTCCCTCTCTCTCTATTTCTCTCTTCTCTCTTTTTCTTCTCTGTTTGGCTCCGTTTTCCTTTGTTGGTTCGCCTCGGTTCGAAACGGAATGGGGGCTTGCCGAACCGTACCGCTGGCTGGCCGATACGGCTGCTGGTACCGGTTCTGCAAACCTTGGGCCGGAGGTTGTTTCAACCCTTGTATGTTAAATCCTCCATTCCATGAGTACTGGCTTGGTTTTTGCTTGGGGCCTAGGTTTTGCATGGGCAGGGGTGGTGGTGGGTTTGGTCTAGGGTAGAGGGTGGGGAATAGCACTCTCAGTTCTCAGGAACAAGAAAAGAAAAGAAAAGAAAAACATACACCATATGTCATGACCAACAAAAAAACACTAGCATAACAAAGGCCAAGGCACAGACAAGTACCAAATGCCCAAAGAAAAAATAGAGATGGTAGAAGAGGGGAGGATTGAAGTTTCAGATGGGGAGAACAAAGCATCCATGGAGAAGGGGAGAATAGCATGCATGAAATGTTGTGTAGATTTCAAGGTCCTCAAGTGGGTAGTGGGTTGGTCATTGGTTATTAGGTGGGATTGATCTCAAGTGGTGGTTGGCTGCTCAACTATCCTCAAGGCCAGTTACTGAGTGAGGAGTGGCAGAAGGGCAGCAACTCAAGAGAAGGATGAAAGACTAGATGGCCAGTTGCTGAGATGGCCTCTAAGCTACCAGTCTCAAATGGTAGAAGAGGGGCAAAGGAGATCAAGATAGGGTCGGGAAATTAGGATAGGTATTGAATAGAAACCTTGCCTCCATCTCATTATTTTTATGGAATTTTGCAGAAATGACCCATATTATTTCTCTTTTCTAGATTTGAGTCACCTTTTTTTTTTTTCTTTTTTTTTCAAGAATGGACCACCACTTTGAAATTTTTGGACTCTTTTACCCTAGAAATTGTAGATATACTCTAGCCTTTTAATATAATAAAAAATGTTCATTTAGCACTTACAAATGTATTACCGTCCAAAGATGTGCATGCAACTTTCTCTAAATATATGACCAAGGTTGCCATACCTGTATGTACCATCCTATGCAAGGCATGCCGTATTGTAGTGGTATGGAATCAATGCCCAGTACATGGGGTATATGGAGTGTCGATATGCCAAACCAACCCATGTACTGGGAATAGCAACACTACACTGTATAGTAGTGGTACAACCTCTAGTATCGAGATTGCGAACCTTGCATATGATTTAAGGAGGCATTTGGTATGGGTGATTATCCTAAGATAAGGGTGATGTGAGTGGAGATGATGAGATCGACGTATTTGGTTGCATCATGGTGATCTTATGTTGCAGTGATCCCAAATCACTCAAATTATCTTTAACCCAGTGATGCGTAACCCTCCTTGAGGTCAGGGATCCAAGATCATCCTATGTCATTTTTCTTGGTAAACTAATGTAGCAAGGAGTGTGAGATAATTCTTTCTTGGATTTAGAAAGGAACATGCTAAGAAAACAAAATATTAGCAAGTAGAAGTGCCTAAAAGTCTCTTAAATATGATAAATTTGAAAACTGTGAAAGTCCGGAACTTCTTGATGGGATGATTCCCTAGTGAGAGGGTTCTGCTTAATATGACTGGTTGAGGCATTATTGATGATGCTATAACCAAGTCTCTTTTTCCTAATTATGAACAATGCTCATTCCTAAATCTCACGGGTTGACATGGTCTACATTGTGCATGTTGTTACCTCATCTGCTGCTACCGTCATATAACTTATTAACTAGTTATCAGTCCTTCACATCCATCACTGAGCAAGTCCTATTCAATGCCACTGCTTGTTTCCTCCACGTCATTTATTCAAAGCTGTGACTATTTTGATGTACATAGACTATTGAGATTAACAACAACCATTCTTTTAGTTGTATGTTGTGGAGAGCTTTATTCTTGCAAAGCTAAGAAACAGAGCTTGTCTTTGTTTGACAGTTGAAGTTGAATGCCAAGTCATCAAGGAAATCATTGTTGAAGTCTTTTGGCTTCAAGGACATATAAGAGCTACGACATTTACCTCATTTTCCCCAACCCTTTGCACTCTATTAAGCAGAATGGAGTCCATATCTCTTTACATTTGCTCCTAATGAGCAGTTGAAATTTACTTTTTCCCTGCTCATCTGATTAAATTAATACTTTCAAATTCACTCTATACCTTTTAAAAAATATTTTTAAAAGTAATTAGTTAAATAGCATATTTGATTCTATGAACAATTACTGGAGCAAAAACTGCAGTTGGTTTTGATCATTGTGCGTCATTTAATATTCGTACCTTTTTCATCTCCCCTCTCATTAAAAAAAAAAAAAAGGGAGAAAAATATATGGTTGGATATGCAAATAACTGATGCTGTTTCCATTTATAATGCTAAATAATGGTTTTGGTGAGGTAGGTTATTTGGGATATGTTGTTTATAAGGTGTTGTTCTGTAGTTGCTTTTCTAGCTATGAAACCTAAAACTAATCTTGATAAAATTGCTATCGCCAAAAGATGCTTGAATGTAGAGTTTTGGAGGTGTTAAGGGCTAGATCTGTGAGAAAGAACATGATTTAGAATGGGTTTTTAACCTTGCTGGGAAACCCCAACTACTAAAACTCTAGATGCCATCCATTAGAATTTACAGAAACATTTCAGTTCACTCTATATGTTTACTAGCTTATTAATTTCTTTATCTTTTTTAACATAATCATTTGTAGTATGAAAGAAAATAAGCATAATTTTATTAGGGCCCATCCTGGCTCAAGCTTCTTTCACTAGTCGATATTTGGTTAAGCTTGAGTCAGTTTTGTGGATGCTATATCTGAAGTCTTTAGTATAACAAAACTGAGCATTTGATGAACCAACGTAGCCTGGATGGCAAAATTTTTTTAGCATCAACTATATTAATCTTACAGGCAGTGACTAGAATTTTTTTTCATAGTACAAAAATGATAAGCTCCTTACATTTTTCTGTGTATGTTTAAGTAGTTAATTTTATATATTTGGCTGGCTGTAAATCCTTTTTCACATTCCTTTGCTTTTCAGCTTTTAATTTCATTTGGTGATGTGGGTGCAAAGGGTGCTCTTTCAGATGAACATGTTATGGGCTCAGCAAAATGTCAGGTATAATTACCTTTTATAACATTTGGTAGCAATTAACACCAGATAACGTGTGTCACACAAAGGGAAAATCATTACATTGTAACATATACTGATGAACAGATAGTCACTATGTTATAGCAAATTGAAGAAAGTCTTATCTGGATGCATTTTCTTCTAATTGATTTGTCATTGCTAATTCAGGCTTTAGCTGAACTGTTACCTCTTTTATGGAAGGATGGGCACCGAGCTTTGATTTTCAGCCAATGGACCACAATGCTTGATATTCTAGAGTGGACGTTGGAAGTCATAGGAGTTACATATAGACGTTTGGATGGCAGGTAAAATAGTCTATGCATATTAATATGTTTCTGAGAACTGTTGGGGCATGTATCTTACCTTTGTGATCAACATTTCAGTACTCAAGTAACAGAAAGACAAAATATAGTGGACACTTTCAACAATGATCATTCTATCTTTGCATGCTTACTTTCAACGAGGGCTGGAGGACAGGGGTTGAACCTGATTGGGGCTGACACGGTCATCATACATGACATGGACTTCAACCCACAGATGGATCGGCAGGCTGAAGATCGCTGTCACCGTATAGGCCAAGTAAAACCTGTTACTGTTTACAGGTACCATATTAGTTACCTGGACCATAAATTATATATATATTTTTTAGGCAGTCAAGTTGCATACAGCTAATATGGATTATAATTTGGTTTCTGATTTATTAAAGTAGTTTAAAATTTTCAAATATCAGAATGACCAGAGATTTTAGTATTGTCATTCCAATAATCTGTAATTCAATAAATAGATAAATGTATAACTATGGATGCATTTGAAAAACTAGTAATATTCAAGTCTGAACAATGTTTAATGGGACACAAGTATAAAGGTGCCTGTTATCCCTGAAACTTCTTGTGAAGGAATGTTGGAAGGGAGAATTATTCAAGATACTTTTAAAGATAAATACATCATATGAATGTCGGAAAGCATGCATGCGGGTCTTCCTTTTTCAGAGTCAGGGCAAAAATACAGTGAAGTGGGCATTTGATATGATGAGCGATAATATATGATATGTGTGACTGCATGTCTTTATACCTGTTTGCGCATGCATTTGTGTGCACACTCACATACCTACATATTTCTGCCTATGGCCATTGGTGAGATGCACTTTTTATAGTAGAAATGTGGACAAGTTGTGTTATTTCAATTTTTAGAACCACTTTTATACACTTGAACACTACATGACAGTGCAGTACTCGGCTTAAAATGTGAAGTCTCTTTGCTTTGCATTATTTTAAAGTATCAACACTTGCTCAGAATTTTTGATTGTCTCGTTGAAAATTCATCCACCAATGCAATTGTTGAAATTCGAACTCTTAACCATATTAACTGCCAAAAAATTTGGATATTTGAATGGAAGTGTTAAATTTATTCCTATTTTGTTGTATATATTAAAAAACTAGAGTTTTACTGTGCGATGTGCTTTTATCTAATTTAACTGAATACATGCATATATATCTGTGTACATATATTATATCGGAATTTTTTCTTGTTGATTTTTTGGAGGTTCAAATGTCTGGCATGTCTGGTGAGTTCACCTTAAAACCTGTGTTCCAGTTCTCTAGGCTACATTGAATATTTGTGCTTAAACTTTGACATTGATGTATTGCTGTCTATGAAAACTAATGACATATTGGTGTTGTATAAAACTACTTGTGTTCTTTCCTTCACATCCAAAACCAGCCATCTCTCAGACTTTGAGAATACACTGCTTGTTGTGCAGAACTTTGGGAGTCAGAGTGGTCTTGTTCACAGTTTCTAAAAATTAGAATATATTGTCTTCAGTGATTTGATTATGATGATTGGCCAAAGAAACCTGGATATCCCTTCACTTGTAAATGAAAATGGCTTTTAGATTTAAGTTGCCAAGTTCAGCTCCTGATTGTTCACTTAAAGCATCAATGGACGAAGATATCATCATGCATCTTGGCAGTTATATGATCAAGTTGCTCCAATCTTTGGCTGTGCTGTAACTATTTGTGTCATGATTGGTACTGTGTCATCATAATGTTGGAGAGACATGACAAATGTGGGAGTTGGCAAGTCGAGAACTTTATCAGGAATTTGCATTTTATAGTATTATAGATTTGTTGATCATTTGCATCTAGTGGGTTATGACCTTTTTGAACAGGATTTTTGTAAAAATAATGAAATGAAAATTTCTGATAGTTAGCATTTCCTAGCCTATAAAAAATGTACTTGGGTTATGATGTAAAATTCCAATGATGGAATGTAATAAGAGATGTCACATATCTCCATTTTTGAAAAGGCATCCTAGTGCATGAGGCTTCCATCACTGCAGGATCTACAAGTTTAGATGTACGTAGCTTTACCCCAGCATGTGGAGTGGCTATTTTTATGTTTCAAATCTACGACATCCAGGTCATAATGAAGCAACCTTGTTGTTGTGCTAAAGTCTACCCTCATTATTTCTTTTAGAGACCGTAACCTCTAATAGTTTTTTTTGGTGAATGTGTAATTTAATGTTCAATCAGATAATCAATCGTATAATCTTATTATATTGCTGACCAGGAAGATTGGTTGCTTCATATTGCATACTGTGTCAACATTGTCTATGTATTGGATTCGAGTACTTGTTGGGTACTTCTAAGTTATATATCCAATACTTTAAGTGCCATAATTTTCAAAATTAAAAGGTGCGATAGATATGTCCAAATTATACTTGAGATACTTCTCCATTACCTTTGATAATGAGAAGAGCATTTTGTTTATTTTTTTGTGTATGTTAATCTTTTAGTCAAGAATGGTTCAATTTGGAGTTTGTGATGTTAGTATTGTAGTGTGAGTATGGGTTGGGGTTAATGATGAGTAGTGAAAGTTAATGCTGTCATTTAAAATGTGAGCTACATTGTTCTGATAGCCAACTATGTTTTATGGACTTGTTTTACATATATATGTAGAGTACATATATTTATTGTAGTTCCATATCCTACTTCAAAATTTGTTGTATTGGTGTATCCATATCATGTCATATATGTATTCTGCATCGATGCCCATATTTTGTCATGTCATGTATGTATTCCGCATCGATGCCCATGTTTTGTAGATTACTGCACGCTCAAAACTAGCCTTCTATTGTATTACCTACCTCTGGTACTATGTACTAGCAGCTAGAGGTGCAATCAAGCTAAATCAAGCCGAGTAGCTAGAGGCTTGAGCTTAACTTGATTCAAAATACTTGGACTTGAAACTCAATTTGAAATTGATTAAGGCATAATATCTAAGCTTGAACTGCTCGAAAAAAAAATGATAATACTCGAGATCGACTCGACTCAAATATCAATCGAGCTATACTTGAGCTCGGATTTGAGCTCAAAGTTGAGCCTTGGTCATAATTAAAAAATATGGTTAAAAGTTAGATCAGATTAAAAGAATATATAAATATTGTATTTTAAAATATTAAATTAATAATATATTATAAATAAAATATAATATTATTAAAAATATATATTTAATTAGACCTGTGAGTTTTCAATCCAATTATTTTGTCACTTGAGCTTGATTCAAAAACTATTTGAGTTACTCAAGCTCAACTCGAGCTTAATAATAGTTGGGTCGCATTGAGCTTGGATTTGAGTAATTTGCACCCTTAATAGCAAATAGCCTTGGCTGACTTGAGGCATGTTGAGTCGGACAGCTTTTGGTTGGATCTGAGGCTAGGTGGATTGAATATAAGCTCCAATTGTTGAGACTAGACAAAAATTAGCCTTGGTCTTAAGCCCGATTCAAAGCCTAGGTTTGAGCCCCCTAAATCCTAACTCTTTTAATCACCCTCACTTCCATGCACTGCTCGTCTCTTCGTTGCATCACATAACTCTCGTTCTTTGTTTCCTCCTTTTTATTTCTTTTCCCTCATCCATCTCTCTCCTCTCCGCATTGATCCCATCATCACCCTCATGCTCCCACTCCCTCTTCATTTCCACCTCTTTCCTCGAATGCCCGTCCTATCTGTTCTCTCTCTCTCTCTCTCACATATGTATGCACATGCTAGAGGTCAAACGAGTCAAGCTGCTTGTGAGCTACTTGAGCACAACTTGACTCGGATACTATTGAGCTCGAATGGTAAGATATTCGGCTCGAAAGCTCATAAACCTATTTGAATGTACATATATATGTATAATATTATTTTTATTTATAATATATATTGATATATATTATTAGTATGCTAAGGCTTGAATTCAAGCTCGAGCTCAAGTATGGCTTTGCTGATATTTGAGTCGAGTCGAGTCAATCTTGAGTATTGTTTTTTTTCATTGAGTTGAGTTCAAGCTGAGATATTAAGTTCGATCAATCTTAAGTCGAGTTTGGAGTCTGAGTATTTTGAATCGAGTCAAACTTGAGCTTCTAGCAACTCGGCTTGGACTCGATTGCACCCCTAACACGTGCACTTCTTTTCCATCCCCCTATCACCCTCGCTGGCCATTGTTCCTTGTCTCACTATCTGCATCTTCTTCCCCTCTCTCCTCTTCAGTACCAATGATATGGTGGCTGGTGGGGTGGTATAGCAGTGGTGAACAGTGGATGCAATGTGGGAAGTGGTGAACCACACAATGATGACCCAGCTATGAGTAGCGTAGAGGCAATGGAGTCATTGCCTAGATTTCCAGGTCATAAGGGTGTTGGGTCAGGCCCATCTAGGTCTTCAGGTTGGATTGGATTCGGAAGTGAGCATAACCCTCAAAAAATTCAGGTCGAGCTTGATGAAAACCCGACTTGACCAGCCTAGTTCCAACCCTATGCACTACTGAAGAGGGTGACATGTAGTTTAAATTCTAGTAAAAAAACTTTTCATTTTTTCATTATTGTTAAAAAAAAAAATGCTACGACATATGTGCCGTTAAACTTGTTTGCTATCATTCAACTAAGGTTTTATGGATTAAATTTGCCATCCTCATGTAAGCTGCATAGGCTGTGTTTTAGTCCATGCAATATTACATTATTTCAGTCCACCTGCTGACTCATTTGTGGAATGATCAAACATATTGAAGTCAAGGAATAAACATGTTAATTTATCCCTGCTAGTATACAATTTGAAGATCAATCATGAGATTTTTTGTGCTTCTGTGATTTAACTCAATAGTTGCTGCTTATGATTGTCTAATCAGTTTCTGAAAATTATTACTTGGGCACATTTTATTTTAACTGCCTCATTGTTCTACTTAAAAGATAGAAGCTTTCTTTTGGATCATTTCCTGAAATCTTCATTACTGTGCATTTTGCTGTATGAATTCATGAAGCTAATGTACTTTGGATACAATCATGGAGTTTCAGAAATTTCTTGGGGAAAAAGACAACTTCCAATAAGCTTAATTAGTTTACATTTGAATTTTGGTATAAATTGTAATTTGAGGAGGAAACCTGATATGTTTGCAGTTCTGAACCTGCAACACTTGGAACCAAGCATTGCAGAATCTCTTAATAGAAGCATTTTCATCTCAAATTTTTGCAGGCTTGTTACCAAGGCACTGTTGATGAGAACATATATGAGATTGCAAGGAGGAAGCTGGTCTTGGATGCTGCGGTGCTCAAGTCTGGAGCAGAGCTGAATGATGAAAATGATGTGCCTGAGAGGACTATGGGAGAGATTTTATCTTCTCTTCTTCTTGTGTGAAATGACTTGATTATCAGGTTAATTGAGGAATTTGATTTATTTGGCGTATGATTCTTGAAGCACAATCTATTGGTTACAAGATTTTAATGACGCCATCCATTGACCAGCGGGTCTCATTGCTTCAAAACCCGGTGGTACGTTCATTTAACGTCCGCTGAAAATGGAAATTTCAATCTCTATATGTTGGTCTGACTCTTCAGTTGGGTACCAGAGTATAAGTGCCGGCATTGTATTTGGGTGCTACAACCAAATTGATGATGAAAGCTTTACCAGGTTAAAAATCTATCTAATATTTGTCAAAACTTGTTGGATTCTAGTTTGAGGCAAGTTTTTTATGTCTGGGCAAATATTTCTCCATGTTGAGATGATAGATGTGATCTCAAAAGAAAAAAAGGAAAGATATTATACATGTGTTCTTCAGAAAATTGGTTCCAAGGGAATCCACAAATATTGACAGTTTGAGGGCTTAAGATTATATTAAACGCTCTCTCTCTCTCTCTCTCTCTCTCTCTCTCTCTCTCGCGCGCGCGCGGCATGCTTTCGTTTTGTGAGACTTTTGGATATCTTATCATAAAAAAAGGTGGACCATCAATGTTTAACATAATACTATTTCTGCCCTTCTAAGATTGGTTTGCTGGTCATGTTTGCAGTTAAATTGTTGCTTTTGTTTTTCATACAAGTCATTAACGTTTTATCCTTTGTCAAGAGTATGAATGAATTACCTCATGTTTTTGCTCCCTCCCTTTCTTCTGATAGGAACATGTTGTATTCACATGCATATTGCAACAAAATCTAGAGAATAAAAGAATTTGGTCACCTTGGAATATAAATGAATATTATCTCACACAAATTTGGAATTGGAATAACCCATAATCCATGCTCCTTGCTTGTACTAATTTTAGGAGTGGAGATCAATCTGATTGACATGCTTTGGACAAGAAGCTGATTGAAAAATAACCTGTCTGGTCCCAATAAAATCATTTGGTCAGGCTTGGATTGAGAAGTATGACTCATTTCAGATTGGGGCAAGACATGGGACCATTAAGTGATTCAACAACAAATTATTGATTACCTTAATTCTTTTTCCATTTAATTTTCTTTTTCCCGTTGTGATGCATATAAGAGGTCGTACAGATGCTTCTGACTTGGGTTTGTGTTCATGTACGAGATGTAGACATTCAATATGGTTAATCACTATAGTTAATATAGGTATTCCCTATTTTGTGCAGTTCAGAATGGTTTGTGTCCATATGTATCATTTGAATCATATATTTCAACTCTATGATAACATCTTAATCCGATGATAGAATTTCACTAGGTTTTGAGGGTTAGTTTTTCTGTTTGCAGAATTTTCTAAGATAAAATTGCAAGTGTCATTTTATGGTTTCACATCTTGTCAGTTGGGCAAGGAGGCTGAGGTTTGATTCTGGTTGGAGTCAGCCGTCAAAGTATAGGGTAGAAAAAGTGGAGACTAATCTTATTTATAGCCAAAAATAAAAAGAAAAAAAAAAAAAATTGCAAGAGTTATCTGATGGTAGTGATCGGGAAGTTGTGATGGCAATTTTGTCATGGGTGAGGAGGTGAATTAGGTTATTTAGTCAGGCTAGGTTTGGAGTGTCCTGTTGATTTGTGGTGAAGTAGTTGGGTGGATGAGCGCTGGTTGTTTGAAGTTATGATCAGGTGAGAGCTCCCTATTTTTTCTCCTTGCTTAAGGGAGCTCGGATGCTGCAGATGTAATTATATCCTTAACGTATAAGAATCATTAACATCTTTATCCAAATTGAGCTAGTTTTCCAGCTACATCTCCATCAAAAATTTGCTCGGTTTAAAGCTCCCATGATTTGCATCCGGGCCTGCCATTTTCTTTGCAGTAGATATGAATCTGAGAACTTCAGACTCTCCTTTTAGGAATCTTTAGCGAGGGTATTAATCGTCACAGCGATTGGTTAACCTTGTTCAAGAATTATTAGTAAGGTGGAGCATGGACCTTCATGATCATCCTTCTATGGGCAAAAGAATTAGTTATGATTAGGCCTCTCGCAAGCCCCACGTCTTCACAACTGTCAGACATTTGAATGGATAGCCCATGCTTTAACAGCAATAGACCTGCCTGTAAAGTCTATCACCCTTTACAAGTTGGCTCTGAGATTATCATAATAGCCTTCTTATAAACTACAGTTACAATTAACCCACAAAATCCCAACCAGAACTAAATTTTGAATTCATCAGGAGCTGTGTTGGTGCCTCAATATTATAAGAACCTATTTATGAAAGCCATTTGATTTTTTTTTTTTTTTTTTTTTTTTTAAGGAACAAACAAATCAATTTTAACCGACAACTCTAATCATGAGGTGACCATATTTTCTTCTTCTTCTTTGTTTTTTACTATAATTTTTGGAGTAAAAGATGGTAATAATTTCATTTTAGGATTGATTGCAACTTATTCAAGGAGGGTTGGTCTGAATAAAAAACGTGCGTGGGAAAATTGGAACCAGTCTAAATCAAAGAAATTAAAGCAGCCAGTCTCTTTCCCATCTAGGTTGGATCTGAGTCATGCTTATGATCTCTCATCAAACTGGCCTTTTAGTGGCCTCACAAGACGACAAGGTAACAACCATTTGGACCAGTGGTGCCTGGTTATGAACCTTTTGGAATTTTATCAGGTCCACTTCTTTGTGTATGATTTTCTCGGTCCCATATATATATATATATATAATATATATATATATATAATATATATATATATAATTTTTCTCTTCTCTTCTTCTTTGTAATGATAGTCAAGTGTGACTGCAACACGTAGAAAATATGAGTTCTTCCTCAAAAGAAAAAATTGAAAAGATTCGAAAAGCATCGGATTCCAATCCCCATCATTGTCATGGTCGGGTCTCACTCAATAGCTGGAGGCTAGCACACAAAACATCAAAATAATGATGCTTCAAGGAAGATTCCCGGCATTTTTTTTAAAAAAAAAACAAAACTTTGGAAATAACTTTGGCTAGGAGGGCTGTGTCAAGCCCAATCCACTGTAAATTACAGTCAGAATCTACTGTGGTTTCAGGAACAACATGGACCCATGCTAGCTGGTGTATGTTTATTCCACATGGACGGTATACTGGATAGATCTTAAATATTTATATAAAATAAAAAAATAAATAATATTTTTTTTGGGGATGTGGATTCGGGTTATTTCTGAGAGAGATTAACTATACAGCAAGACCTTTCAAATATATAGTATCATGACTCCATCCCGTATATATACACACAATGGTTCAAGAACAAAAACTACCAATTTTTATATAATTTAAGATTGTTTCTTCTATGCTACTGACTGGGTCCAAAAATGTGTACTTTTCCTGAGGCTATGGTTCGTATTTTGATCTCATACACATGTAGACTATGTGCTATTTTGCCATAATGGTCGAGATCATCGAGTTGGTGATTATGGCAAAGATTTTAACTTTGGGTGTTTAGGGAAGTGGACATCTCTATTGTAATATGGCCTATGCATGGATGATGAGCTATATGATACCGCTCAACAGAGCAAGCCGACCGTTTAGATTCGCCAGACCTAAGAAACTTTATTATTGAGGGTGTTGGGCAAAGCCCAACCCATTAGTCCTATTTTATTCACATCTTCTCATCAGGTGATAGCACCATATCAATGCACCATGACCTGGCTGACACAAAAAAGAAAGATAGAAGACCCACCCAAAAATCCATTATGTAGTGATTAGCGTCGCTTGAATAATAGTTCAAGGATTTTTTTTTTGGGTACATTAGTTCTAGGCTGTTCATATTAGAGCTTTTTTTCTGAATCCTATGAATCATTATATATAATGGCTGCTGTGATGTTACGCTTGTTGTTATTTCTCACAATACCTTGCACGACCTGTTACTCACAAGGAGGAGGATAAATGCGTGGAATCTTCATTTGAGTCTTGGACTTTAGTGTTGGGCTGAGTGATTGGGTGAAAAAAAAAATCTAATTTCAAATCTAATGATTATAATTTTATTGCTACAGATCCATTTTGGATAAGTAATTCCATAACTTAGAAATACAGCTAAAAAAAAGGTCACTCAGCTATAACATATGGCATCCTCCCTGAAGTCACTTCAGAGGGAGTAATGAGGGTACAACATACCATCCAAGCGATATTTTTGAGTTACTAAAGCTTTTTTTTGATTTTGGATATGGTATGACTTTGGGCATGTGAACAGTCTAGCAAAAGATGGGACCTATCATTGCCAGATCTGGTCATTTGTCCATCATTGTTGGCTAAAGTCTGTACCCGGACCCCACTTATGTTCCCCATCAGCTCACTATTCTCATGAGGTCTTATCAATCCAAATCTTACGTGTTCTCTTTCTTTTTAAGCCTCATTGGCCGGCATGCAGAATAGCCATGATTACATGGGGAAGAAAGTATTAACCTGGAGGAAAGATCACGTTAAAAGGCAACAATCCTGCCTACCGATAGGACTCTTTGTGGCCTGTCCTCATTTGCCTAAGCCTCCATTAGCATCTCCACGTACTAACTTTTCTTTTGTAAAAGCTTCTGCTTACACTTGTCACAGCTAGAAAACATGATGGAAGAGCTTGGAAACTTACTGGAAATCAGATGTTAGTTGATGGGAAGACATAGTGATTAATTCATGATACACCGTACATCATTTACAATTAATTTTTACAGCATGAATTCTATTAATATATGATTGCCACGGGAAGGAACACACCTCACGTTCAGCTGAGGGGACCATTTGGACGTCCGAATACTCCACTAATCTGATGTCTTCACATGGATGGGACTCGTGGAATAGTAAAAGGCCGGAGAGAATCATTGGAGGGCGTTGCATTTTTCACTATATCTAGAAATGATATCTCAGAAGAGAATATGATGTTGTGGCTTCCGCAAACTCCAATACACCAAAATTCTTTCTTCTTCAGCATCTTTTCTTTATACCACTCCATTTGCAAGAGAGGGATCAAATAAAAAAGCTGGTTAGGTGTCCCAACAAGCCGTACTTCAACAGAATGCAGGACGTCTGTCTACATGCCAAGCTCCATTTCCTTAACTATTTGATTTTTCTAAACTTTCAAAAAAAGAAAAAAAAAAAAGAAAAAAGAAGAATCAGCACTGAAGGTTTGGATATATCATACACATAGAAGCACTTGTCCTGTAAAGATATGGGATAAGATTAAGTCACTACTAATGAAGATATAGCATTTAGTAAACAAGAATCATATGCTGCATGACATCCTTTACTTTGATGAATACCTGCCAGATGAGTTTGTCAACAAAAGTTATATAATTGCATGCACCACCAAGGGGATCATCAATGTCAGGTAGCCATCAACACTACCGCTTGGAAATCACCCTCATCACAGCCTTGAGTTCTCTTAACACCTCCTGAACTTCATTTGTATAAATCTACCAAAGAGCTACTGCCGCTTCAAAGTACTTAATTGTCGAACTTATCTTGAGGACTTAGATGGTGTCCAGTAACCTGTATTACCGTACTGAAACTTGCATGCATGACTTGCGTGCACTGAGTTCGGACCTGTACTTCATTTGTGTATAAAAGCTTGTGGCAAGAAACTAGGTAGAAATAGACATAGCAGTACTCTATTTTTTTAAAAAAAAAAGGTACATATGGTAGTCCATTTGGATGATACACGGAAAAAAAGGGAAGTTTGATTAAAAAAGTTGTTAGTTAGCATGTCATCAATGTCAAGTGTTTGGTAAGATGGTACATATCCAGTGAGAAATGTGCATATATACTCCGGAGATTAGGGCTGTCACTCAAACCTGAAAACTGGTGCCGTAGCAGAACCGGCGACTAAGGGGTTGGATATGGTATCAAAGTCAAACATGTTGAAATTTTTTGATAGGGTTTAGGTTTGAGATTTTTCTTCCACCAACTTGAACTGTATAGATTGCCTAATTTATTACATACGTACATAAATATTCGTATACCTACACATATATGTGAACACAGATACATACATGCATAAGTATATGTATATATCTTCAACTGAAAACGAACATAATAATATGTTAGAACATGTTTACTTGATTTTAAGTAGATTGTATCCTTTCATAATTTTATTTGTGTATATGCATCAAATATTTTGTTGGAGATAATGATAATTTTTCGAAACATGAACCGCTTAATTCCGATTAGCTCTTCAAAAGATATAATATTATGTGTATGATGAGTATCAGATCTGAAACCGAAATATTTTTGTAGTATCCGAATTCTGGACTGGACCAATCACTCAATGGATTGTGTATGGAATGAAAATTAGAATCCAAGCCTCAAAAAAGGCACCGATGATTTGGATTAGACAAAATCTGGGTGGTCCAATAGCACCCTTAGGTGAGATAAATTTGAAGTCTCTCTCTCTCTCTGTCGCTCTCAACAGCGGGAATATTTTCCTTTGTAGTATTTCAGGGCTGCGTTGCAGGAACTTGCCCGTGAACCATTCTTGTTTGTCTGGGCATTTTCATCTCCTGTGCATCCAACAAAATCAATGGAAAGTTACCACTCCTCAATCTTCCAACTAAGAAGGCTTTTGTCATGCTGATGCTTTCAACAAACCATCATTTCTTTATCCTACGATCCATCTCCCACCCCACTTACATCACGAGGTCCCCTACATTTGTTAGCCAGTCATCATCCGGGCTTGACCAATGAGGTTCACCACACGTCAATCGATTGCTGGTCACCATCATCACGTGTGTCACCTGGGTTGGCCAAATGAACATGATTTTCATAGGCCCATATATATATATATATATCTTTTTTTTTTTTGATTTTTAAACAAACTCATGATTTATATATATTATTTTTGTGCACTTCTTCCTCCATTCATATATAATCTCTTCAAGAAGATAACTTTAGATTAGTTACTGGAGTATGTGAACTGATTTTTAGTCATTGGTCTCTTAACCACCCACATGTGAATTTCTCCATGGCTATAAGCGAGATGAATGACCAAAAATTACTTCTCTGCTCTAGCAAATAATCTAAAGCTATTATCCTTGAAATAAAAGGAAAAATAAATTAATATATAAAATAGAGTAGAGTATCGTTTTGCTTTGCTTACGATGCTTATGGGTGTGAAACAATGCCTTCAGAAACAAAATTAACTTGAGATGCAGAGAGTCCATGTACTAGAACTGTTTCCTCTTCTTATGACTTTATTTATTATGATGCCCAAAGTGTGATTATTCTGCTAGAAAAATTTGAAGAAGTTCACTTGTGCCAGATTTGTTACAGTGATACGTCGTTGTACACTGGCTGGTATATAGAGGGCTCACATACATATGAAAGAACAAAAGGAGAATGATACGGAATAGAGAGAGAAGAGGGACACCCCATGTTAGAGATGGAGAAATTAATTTTTCTTATCCACTCTCTCTGCCTTGCAATGTCGTAGCAGGTAGGTTTATGTGCAGAACTAAGGACTTTCTTTGGAGAAAATGAACAAAAAGTTGGATTCTGACTCATATTTCTAATATAGTAACTATTTGGAGAAGTTTTCTTGTACTTTATACTTGACACCATCCTGTTCTCTCTGAGAACTCGAATTCGGCAAAGTTCGGCAGTGTACTTGGAATTAGACTAGTACAATGATGTTATTTTTAGAACTCCCCCACAATGCTAACATCCTTCACTCCAAGCTTATCTCAGCAAAGCACAAATTTTGCTAGCAGCAATGGCTTTGTATAGATGTTGGCGTGCTGCTCCTCCATGGTGCGGTAGATCAACTAGATGTCTCTATTGAAGATTTGCTCTTTTGATGAACTAAGTGTAGAATTTCAATATATTTTGTGGCTGTGATGTTTTGGATTCTTTGCAATTGTAATAGTTGACTGGCTTTCTTTTTAGATGGTCGTAACCTTCGTTTGTTCCTATTTCAGTTCAGCTAACACAAGTCGCATCCATACATCTTAGAAAGGCATATCAATTACAGTAATGTATTCGGCTCTTAGGATCGATGATAGTGTCTTTAAACACGACTTCTTCAAAATAACCAAAAAATTCAAATTTGTTATCATAAACCATGGTCACCTCGCTTTCCAACATCTTAAAATTCTCTTTGCCGTACTCTAATAAATTCTACTTGGTCTCTGCATAAATCTAGGCAAAAAAAAGCCTCCACAACATTCAATCCTGTATTGGTCACATAAAACAAACACCCAATTGAACTTCTGTAACTGCGAGCATCAACCTTCTCTTTAGCATCATTCAAAGATAATTTCATATTGTCTCTGGTGGATTTTGCACCATATTGCAATCTCTCATCCTCAACCGTTCAAGCAATAAAAGTTCTACTGTTTCACCTCCAATATCCAAGAAAATAATTCATCAACCAAGATCGGTGGTCTCAAACTCATTAATCATATGAGACTTAAATTCATCAAATATTTTTTTCACTATTTTCGGTATAAACTAAATGATCTATATACAAACAAACATTTAAAATTTTTATACCGTCAGACTTGATATAGAGTGCGGTCTCACTTTCACAAAGCTAAAACTCATTCTAAATACATTTGCTTCAGTCCATGAAGTACTTTCTTTGATCTGTAAATTATTGTCTCCTATCCTTTAATTCCATAGGCCTGTGGCTGATGAACATACACTTCCTCATCCAAAAAGTGCATTTATAAAAGCCGATTCACATCATATTGATAAACATTTCACTTATCATGTGCAACTAAAGCTAAAATAGATCTAACAAAATCCAGGAAAGAGGGCAAAGTTTTCATTCAAAGCAATACCTTGTTGTGTGAGGCATCCCTTCACCACAATTTTTGCTTTCAGCTTTTGAACTGGTCCATCTAGCTTGTGCTTTATCTTATAAATCCACTTCAGACTAGTATCTTCTTTGTTTGGGAGAAGATCTACGTACAAGCTCTCAAATTTGTTTTTCTTTTTCTTTTAGTCTGTAATTTCTTGATCTATCCGCTTGTACCAATTCTTGGACTTTGCTACATTTTCAAACCTACATCACCTAACAATTTGATTGAACTACTTGTACAAAGACTTACCCTTCTAGGATGTGCTTCCATTGAAGAATTTTCTGAAGTAGCATTAGAATAGGGGCTTGATGAAGCCCAGAATAGGTTTCTCACTTCCAAAAACAGTAGGACTTCTGTGACTATCGTGTGCTTCAATTGTCGAAGGTCCATCATCTAAAATTGCAATAGGATTCCCTGCACAACTTACTTCCACTCCATGCCTTTTGTGCATCAAAAATTGCATCTCAGTTAATTAATAATTGAAGCATTTGTAGTAGGATTACAGATCTATGTAATTTACATCTTTTAGAATAACTCACAAATATGCACTTAACATAATTATTGTTGAAAATAAAACTTGATTTTGAATTACAAATTCAAGTTGGATAGTTCTGGATGGATAAGTATGAAGATGTTGCCTTGATAGAGTTGGTTATTATTTTGTTTTATCTAATTGATATTTTAGTTGAATTTTAAGGCTATATATACGATGTCTCACAGGGAATGTAATTAATCCACCTACGATAAAAAAAGTCTCATTCTTTTTCATTTCTTTCTCCATATTTAGTATTTCTTCTTTATCAAATTGGTAAAAGAGCCAGATCGAGATGGCGGATGGCATGCAACTTCAAGTACCACGCCTCACGAAGGAGAACTATGAAAATTGGAGCATTCAATAAGGCTTTACTTGGGTCGTAGGACATCTGAGAGGTAGTCGAAAGAGACTGTTGAACCTCAAGATGATTCGATGCTACAAGTAGGGCAACACAATCCTTGCGAGATTCGAGAAAGAAGGATAAGAAGGCACTCTTCCTCATCTACTAAGGCGTAGATGAAGTCAATTTTGAAAAGATCGCCACCGTGATAACCTCCAAGGAAGCATAGGAAATTCTCCAAAAGGCCTACAAAGGCGCTAACAAAATGAAAAAAATTCATCTTCAAATACGCAAGGAGAATTTATAGCCTTGTAGTGAAGGAATCTGAGAGTATCTTGGATTATATCATCAGACTTCTGACTATCGCGAATCAACTTCAGAGGAATAATGAGAAGTTGGAAGATATCTGTGTTGGAAAATATGTCCTAAAGCCTATCATCTAATGGTAGATGATTGGAATTAGTATATGAATTATCTAATAATAATAGTTATTTGGTAGGTTCATCATAAAAGTTCTATTTTCTTAAATAAACTCCTAAATTATGATGAAGTCCTTAGAACCACAATCAATCGTAAAGGAGGATTTATCGGATAGTTCTTAAATTGTTCACGATCAAATGATAAGTTATTAACAAGGACGATAACTTATCAAGTGTAAGTCACTGTATGCCATATGCGTTGGTTGTCCTCGTAACCAAGTGGTGTGGAGACACTGGTATGGCATCCAGATGAGATGTAGGAGTATATCTGCATTGAACGTGACCAATGTAACACTCTACTGTTAAGAGTAGCTAGCTAAGATCAATGGGTATAAGTGTCCCTCCGATCTGAGATCACCACGGTGACTTGCAAGTAACTCACTATGCTTTGGTGTCGGACTGCCTGTATTTTTAATATAAGTTCGAAAGGTTTCTGGATATAGTCAAGTACTTGTGAAGTCGGTGTGTGAGTCAAGATGGATTGACCACTCCTGATTAACTTCAGGAAGAGAATGTCTCGCTGTGTTTCAATTTAGCAAAACTGGACCTAGATAATCCTCGTGAGGAGTCACGAGATTTGTAAAATTTTGAGATACAATAAGATGACTTATATGAGTGTTGACAGCATACTCGAAGTCATCTTGGCATTATTGATCAAAAGATAAATAATACGGTAACCATGGGTCAGGGTTCTTAGAATGTTGTTTGCATATATTCGACCTATCTGGACGTCGGGAACCATTGCTAGATGGTTACTTCGACTGATATAGGAATTAATTCCTGTGCTACCACTTAGGTTCGAACCTATAGGATCACACACATAAGAGGTTGTAACCTAATCAGATGGTTAATTGATGATTGAGAATCGTTTAAAGGTTAAACGATCAATATGATTGATGTTTGACCTAATGCAAGTGTTGCAGGAGGTTCAATTAGCAATTGGATTGCTAATAGGCTCAATCTGATTGAGCAATTGGGTTGAGATCAAGTGTAATTGAATTTGATTCAATTAGAATTAGTTTGAATTTAATTGGATTAAGTCTAATTGGTTTATTGGATAAGCCAGTTGTAAGGGAGAACAAGTCCCTGTTCGACTAGGACTTGTATGCACCTAATTTCTAATTAAGTTAAGAATTAAATTAGAATTAAATATGATTTAATCTAATTTAATTGGACTTCTAGTTAGACTAGGATCACCATTAATTAGGTTGCAATTAATTTAGATTGGGTTCAAAGAACTTGACCTAATCTACATAAGAATCCTAGTTAGACTAGAACTCTATCTCTTCTCTTGCGCCACCTGAGAAATCTCAAGCCCACACCCACTAATTAATTTTCAGATATTTTTTATGATATCCATGTCCAAGGAATGTTATCTCACACCACTTATTCTAGAGATTTGAATCAGATTTGATTTGATTCAATATAGAAAGTGATTTGGCTAATTATGGAAAGTGGTTTAGGTTTATCTTTTTTGAAAGAGTCCTCTTCACAAGGGCTCTTCCCTCCTCTCATGCGCCAACTTCCTCTATCCTTATCCCTTCTTTTTGTCACCCCTTTTGTAGTTATTTTCATGCTCTCCATGAAATTTATGAGGCAAGGGGCATCCAAGAGATGGACGCCCCATGGACTCCTTGTTAGACTAGGTCTTATGACCTAGTTTACCTTATATACAGTTGCCACCCCATATGATAAGAAAAAAGAGTCAAAAATTCATGGCTTTTAGATAGAAATAGCAGAGGAGAAAGAGGAAGGCATAGGTGGTTTGAGGTGCCAAAATCCTTGGAGGAGAGCATTCAATCAAGAGATCAAAGGTTGATATCGTGTAGAGAGAAAGGTAAGAGAAAATATTATCTTCTCTCATTATTTTTCTTTCATATTATTCTCTTTGTTTTTTGTATTTTTTATGTGATAAAAATCTGAGAGAGAGAGAGAGGGATGGCATGGTGGATTAATGCTCCAATGAGTTGGGGTATGGTGATCTAATTTTGACATGATCTGATCATGTTCTAATGAGAGAAGAAGAAGAAAAGAAGGTCTTTTCTTAAGGTTTCTTTTAGAACCCTTCTTTTCCATAAATCATGAGATTTTTCTATGAAAAAATCAGATATCATAAGATCTGAAAGTTAGAAAAATATCTAGAGAAGAAGGTCTTCTCATGTCCTAGCATAGAGATGTTCTCAGGACATCAATCGTTGATATATTGAAAGAGAAGAATTTCTTCTCTTAGGATTTTTTCTTTTATATTATTATTTTTATTTTAGGGAGGTCAAAAGGTTTGACTTCTTCCTTATTCTTCCTCATATTTTTCATCTCTTGGAATGTCCAAGAGATCCTAAGAATATCTTCTAGATTAACCATCCGGAGAGATCTGCAAGAAGCTAGCACTTCGAGCGGATCTTCGTTTGATGAACCTCTGATTTTGTTGCAGCCTCATGTAGATCACCTGTAGAGGTCGGACGCATGTGCGACTCCAAAGACAACAAAAAAAATCAACCGTGGAGTTCTCAACCTGTATGAAGGTAAGAGATCCGATCTCTTCTCTTATCTAGATGTGATCTAGGTTTTAGATTTGAAACTGTTTCAGATCTAGGGTATTGATTTGATCAATATCAAAATTTTTATTTTCTAATTTATAAATGTAATATGACATGTTATAGATCCTAATTGTAGGATTTAGTAATTTGATTACATGCATTTGTAGATTAAATTGTTTAATTTACATGTTCCACTGCGTTATATTTCAAAAGTATTTTAAAATTCATGCATGAAACCCTGCACCTTTTCCAACAATCTGGATAATTAAAAAAATTTATGGTCGTTAGATGATAAATTTGATTATGTTATTGCACCCATTAAAGAATCGAAAGATCTAGAAAAAATATCGATGGATGAGCTTATAGGATCATTGCAAACCCATGAGTATTACATGAATAAGCAAAAGTAGGAAGTAGTAATGGAACATTTTCTCCAAATGAAGCTCTTATTAAAAGAGGCATAAGAAAGCTCAAAGGATGATACAAACCCAAGTGATAAAGGCTATGATAGAGGCCGAGGTTGCGGTAGAGTTTACAAGCATGGCTGTGGCCATAGATGAGGAGGATGACATAGAGATAAAACAAATCAAAATAGTGGACATGAGAGATCAGATATAAAAAGTTGGAGGTATAAATCTAAGGTTCAATATTATACTTATAAAAAATATGGACATTATTTCTCTGAGGGGGTGTTTGGTTCGTAATCGAAATCGAAATGAAAATAAGAATCAGAATGACTTGAAATCAGAATCGGAATGGCCAAATCCTCCGAAGCATTTGGTTCGTGACTAGAATCAAAATTGAAATAAAAATTAAAATAAAAATTTGAATCCATAGAGGAGAGTAGGGATTGAGTTCTATATAGATTGAGCCATTCCCATTCCACCCTGAAATCAAAATCGGAATGGGACTCCTCCCAACCAAATGGTTGGAATGGGAGTCACCCATTCCAATTCCGATTCCAGACCCTACTCCCCCTAACCAAACACCCCCCGAGTATTTTTATAATAAAAATAATCAAGTTGAAGAAATAATTAATTATGTTGAGAAAATAAAAGAGGATCCTTTATTATTGTTAGCCAATAAAGGAGATGAAGCCAGTAGTTAAGAAAGTTGGTACTTGGATAGGAGGCAACTAATCACATATGTGGTCATAAAAGCATGTTTGCAGAGTTAGATGAATCGGTGGAAGGACAAGTCTCTTTTGAAAATTCTTCGAAGGTTCCAATGAAAGAAAAGATAAAATTCTGATCTGCCTTAATGATAATAGTTATCAATTTATTTTTGATGCGTATTACAGTCTGGATATGAAGAGTAATATTCTAAGCTTGGGACAACTACTTGAAAAGGATTATAATATCCATATGAAAGATAAAAATTTTATTTAAAAAATAATACTAATGACTTGACTGCCCAAGTGGAGATGTCAAAAAATAGGACGTTCATCCTTGATATCAAAAATGATATAGCCAAGTGCTTGAAAGTCTATGTAAAAGATGCCTCGTGGTTGCGGCACTTGAGGCTCGAACATCCCAACTTCGATGATCTCAACATATTAGCAAACAAGCAGATGGTCTATGGCTTGCCTCATATAACCAACCTGACCAATTGTGTATGAAGGTTATATTCTCGGCAAACAATCAAGAAGATGTTTTTTGCATGATGTGAGATACAGAGCAAAGAAACCGCTCGAACTCATTCACACAGATATATACAGACTTATTGTTCTCACATCATTTTATAAGCATCAATATTTTCCAACTTTTATTGATGACTATATAAGAAAAACTTGGATATATTTTTTGAAAGAGAAAGTAGAAGTTTTTAATATGCTTAAAAAGTTCTAGGCGATTGTTGAAAATGAAAGTGGTTATACTATCAAAGTCTTTCGCTTAGATCAAGATGGAGAGTTTACCTCCAATTCATTTGAAGTATTTTGCGAAGAGAACAAGATTTGATATCAACTGACTGCCTCTTACTCGCCTCAGCAAAATAGCGTAGTAGAGAGGAAGACTACACTATTCTCAATATGATGTGAAACATGATTAAAAAAAAAAGTTTACTGAAAGAGTGTTGGGCCAAGGCAGTATCTTACGCTATCTATATTTTGAACAAATGTCTTATAACAAGCTTGGAGAATAAATCCTACAAGAAGTATGGATGGGAAGGAAGCCGGACATCTTACTCATGAAGGTTTTTAGATGTATAGCTTATAAGTATATTTCGGAGTAGGAGAAACCAAGCTAGATTACAAAAGCTCAAACCTCATCTTTATTGGATATAATACTAAATCCAAAGCTTATAAGTTATTTGATTCTAACAATTCAAAAATTATGATTAACAGAGATGTGGAGTTTAATAAGGAAGATGAATGAAGTTGGCATAAAAGGTTGGTCAGATCATGGGGATGAGTCTACTCAGATTGAAGTTGAAAATCTTTACCCACTACTATACCATTATCAATATCAATATCTTCACTGATACCATCATCATCCATTTCATCGGATTTATCTTTGGATGGCAGTCCAAGAGTTCCACAAAAGATAAGAAGTCTAAAAGAACTATATGAGGTAATAGATAAAATATATCTTGTTTGCCTCTTTGCAGATTATAAGTCTATTGAGTTTGAAGATGTCATAAAAAATAAAAAGTGGAAGCATGCCATGGATGAAGAGATGAAACCCATCGAGAAAAACAATACATGAGAGTTGATTGTTGTTCCTAAAAGAGAAAAAACCATTGAAGTGAAGTGGGTGTATAAAGTGAAAAAAATGCAAAAGGTGCAGTGGAGAGACATAAAGCCATAGTGATAGCTAAAGGATACAAGCAGAATGCTAGAATTAACTATGATGAGATATTTGCCCTTATTATTTATATGGAGACTATTTGTTTAATTTTATCTATTGTAGCACAATATAAATGGTCAGTTTTTCAAATGAATGTAAAATCAACTTTCTGAATGGCTATATTGATGAGGAGGTCTATGTGGAATAACTGACAGGTTATGTGACAAGGGGGCATGAATCAAAGGTTTACAAATTAAATAAGCCATTGTATGGTCTAAAGCAAGCATTGAGGGCATGAATGCAAGAATTGATGCACACTTCAAGGAAAATAGCTACATCCAATGCCCATATGAAAGCACCCTCTACATGAAATCCAATAAAAATGGAAAGGATATTTTACTAATCTCTTTATATATAGATGATTTGATTTTTACAGATATAACAATTTGGTGATGTTTAAAAAATTCAAGCAAGCAATGATTTAGGAGTTTAAGATAACGACAATGGCCTTATGTCATGCTTCCTTGAGATTGAAGTCATACAAAGCAAGGAGGGTATTTTTATATCTCAGAAAGCCTATGCGAAGGGGATACTCAAAAGATTCAAGATGGAGGATTGCAAGTCGTTTATACACCGGTTGAATATGTGACCAAATTATCAAAGCACGATGATGGAGTGATAGTTGACCTGACATATTTCGAGAGTCTTGTTGGAAGCTTAAGGTAGTTGATATGCATAAGGCCGGACATCTTATATGGTATTTACCTAATTAGTTGCTTGATAGAGGAGCCAAAGTTGACATATTTAGAGGCCGCAAAGCAAATTATATGCTATATTAAAGGTACTCTCAATCATAGACTTTTATATTTGGTTTCTAACAATTTTTATTTAGTTGGTTACTCAGACAGCGATTGGGATGGAGATCTAGAAGACCAAAAAAGCATGATCAGATTCACATTTTATTTGGGGGACACCATATCTACATGAGTTTCGAAGAAAAAACCGATGGTGGTGCTTTCAACATGTGAAGCTGAATATATTGTAGTCTCTTCATGTGTATGCCATGCCACATGGTTACAAATCTTTTGAAGGCAATATAACAATCACAAGATGATGCTACCAAATCTGTATTGATAATAAATCGACGATTGCACTGGCCAAGAATCTAGTCTATCATGAACGAAGTAAGACATTGATGCATGCTTTTATTTTATTTGAGACCAAGTCAAAAAAAAGAAATAGAATTGAAGTACATCAAATCCGAAGACCAAATTGTGGATATTTTCACAAAGCCCCTCAACTTTGAAGTATTTTGCAAATTGAAGGATTGGAATCATTGATGGAAGAGAATTAAGTTTAATGGAGATGTTGAAAAGATAAACTTAATTTTGAATTAAAAATTCAAGTTAGGTAGTTTTGGATGGATAAATATGAAATGTTATCTTGATAGAGTTGGTTGTTATTCTTTTTATCTAATTGATATTTTAGTTAAATTTAAAGGCTATATATATATGATGTATTATAGGGAATGTAATCGATCCACCTACGATAAAAAGAATCTCATTCTTTTTCATTCCTTTCCCCTCATTTACTATTTGTTCTTTTATTTTTATCTTTTGAAGAAAACAAAAATATAAGAAAGACAACCAAAGTCTTTAAAGTGCTTTACCTTTGTCTTCCATCCTGTTCATTCTTTCGATGAGATTGTATTTTCTAAAAATGATGTGGGTTACCTACTCAATTTCATTAACTTTTAGTATACCTTTTTGTTGCCTTGAGGTAGCAACTCTAGGGAGGGATTAAAAGTGTAAGTGATGTGCAAGCAGTAGAATAGTTAAAGCAGTGAAAAATAAAACTAAGTAATTACACAATCACAAATATAACAAGTTTATAGTGATTCGGTGTCAAACTTAGTACCTACATATCCACTCCTCAAGACCTCCCACTAAAGAATTTCAACTATATATAATCTTCTTGATTATAGCCTAATTATTTTATTTAGGCTCCCAATCAAATCCAATTGGTTTTGCACAGATACTATCAGAAATCATCCTTTTAGCGAGAGATAAAATTTTTTGGTGAAAATCAAAAATTCCTTGTGAAGAGATTCATCGAGAGATTTTCTAAGGTAATCCATTCTTGGAATATTTGATGTTGGTGAAAGTTTCCCCAAAAAATCCCTTGATAATTACTGAGGGATCAAAAAATTTTAATAAGAAAATTTTTCTTGGTAAAACTAAAGGTTATTTGCCAAGAACTGACCATTTTCTAAAAGATTCACTAACCAAAATATACTTAAAAATCACTCGATAATTGCCAAGAGATTCATCGAGGGAATATCCTTACTAAAATTGGCTAGCTAAATGATTTGTGAGGAAGTTGTCTCTCACAAATTCCTTAGTGATAACCCCCGACAGTCTCTTGGTGATGGTTTAAGGTTTGCTAAAAAATTTCTTGATAATCCCTTGGTAATGTTTCCATCTAGCATTCTATTTTTCTTGCGAATTCCTTAGTAAAGCTTCCACTTAGAAGATTATTTTGTAAATATAATAGCAAGCCTATATATATCCTTATTCTGAATATATTAGGCATAATCCAATATTTTATAACACACAACAACACAATAATGTATTTGAGCATACACATTTTAGTAAAGCTTCCACAAAACATAAGTTTAGTATCTATTAAAATTTCAATCCATAAGCAAACATAATATATCAAAATATTAAATAATTCAACTCCAGTTAGCATCCAGCATCAAATATAGGACTACATCTAATAAGTTCATAATCAAACATCAATCACATGGAGGATCGGTTGGAGGATTATCTGACTCAGTTCCTTCTTGCGGAAGAGATGATAGCTACTGAGAGGATATAAAATCAAGACTAAAAATAAGAGATCGTAGCATCTCTCTATATTAAGGATTCATCAAAATGTTATAATATGTTCCTGTATAATCTCCATAGCTCTTGGATAGTAGAGTAGGCAGTGGATGCACTCTCTGAAAGGTCACTTGGTTGAGAAGTAGAGCATGATGTAAAAGTTTTGACGAGTACACTGCATGAATATGCATGTGGCCCAAATTCATACACCTTATTTTTAAAAACACCTTATGTGACTTCCACCCACATAGTGCATCAAATTAAGGTTGTGATTAATTTTTAAGCCATACTTTTCTGTAAGAGTAGCCTTATATGCCTCCTGTACCCATATTGAAAAGATTCAGATCTTTAAAAAAAATTGAATAAGCAAATATCTCTATTTCATGGATGATAAAAATAAGATAAACAGAATAATAATAATTTATTTGTTAATAAACATCTCAACTCACAAATCCGAATATCCAAAATCTATTAGATATTTTTTAAAAATTTGGCAGAGTTTACATCAAAACTATGATTTTTCAAAATAGCAAACACATAACCTATTAATAATGTAACCAACCATTCAATTTAATGCCCAATAATTCAATACTTATAGATATACTTATGGATATACATATGTTAGTATATATTAATATATAGTTATACTTAGATATAAAATTGAGAACCTATGCTAACTTTCTTGGATTGTAATAGTTATACTTAGATATAAAATTGAGAACCTTTCATTTGATGGGTGCAGTCAAAAAGTATTATAATAGTAGGTTCTGCATCTTTTTTTTTGCATCTATAATAAGTTATTATATTATAAATATATGATTGAATATAAATATATCAATAACAATAGAAAAATAATGAATAAATTATCATCATCCTCTTGTGTGTCACAAAAGAATGGAACCCTCTGAATGCTTGATGATCGATCCCTCTTTTTGCTTCATTCAATTTTTTCAAGTAGTTTAGACTTCTGCTGCCACTTATCCTCAAACCAATGCTTTTGACACAACTCATCTCATATCTCTTATTTTATCCAACTTCGATGAACTTTGTCGATTGTGTTTGCATGTGTGGCTCATAGATTTGTTTCTTTTAACTTATCAATATATTTCTTTCGTGCCTCACTCATCATGCCAGTAAATAGATATCTATTGGTACATACCCAACATTTCCTAACATTATGATCTTATGCTGGAGACCATCTATACCTTGCCTGTAAAATACATCGAAGACTTACATTGTATTATTATAATAATTTACTTACGTTATGAACTAAGTAAAAGCCTAATATATCTCCTCAAATTTGAGGAACAACTCATCTTCAATTGTTTGCTCTACCATTCCCCATAAAGATCAAGCTTCTTTAAAGCATTGCTTTAGTCAAACACTCATCTGATGTGACACCTTAGGCTCGACGAATCTGCATATTAAACATTAACCAAATTAATCATATGAAATAGCAATAAAAGTAAATATCAAATTAGAACATATAATTACAAAATCTATTTATTCATTGCCACTATGATGAAAACTTTATCTGCTTCAATAGTTCGCTCAGGGGCAAACTGGTTCAGGCCTCTTGTATGCATAGGATTAACCAAACCTACACTATCAGGTATATGAGGTAAAGGATTGACAGAGCGCTCCTCCATGGGTAAGAAGCCATACCTCTAGCAGATGGAGGTGTGTCAACTAGACTTGGATAGATTGTTGTGGGTGTCTCCCAGTGTCCCCCTCATGTTCATCTTGAAGTTGTTGTTGGGATTCATCTCTTCCTCTACCACCCTTGGATCAAGTGTGGATGCTCCACCACATGTCATTATCCTAATTCATACACAAAGATTGAAGGAAACATGCGATAGTACTATGCATGCAATTTCAAAATTTTATGCAACGAAAGGAAAAGATTAAACAATTTAATCTAAATTATATGCATAAGATTTAATCTAAACTATCATGCTAAGATAAATGATATGAACTAAGATGTACTTTAGATCTAAAAATAAAACTTGCATCGATATGATCGATGCTGCAATTCTAGATCTAACTATTGGATCTAATATAATGATCAAGGAGTTTAGAAATCATTACCAAACTGAAGTCTCTTGGTCTCTGCTACTCTAACACTTGAAAGAATCTCCTTCAGATTGCTCATAGCCACACGAAGTAGTTTGGCCTCTACAACAAGTCCACACGAAGACGACATAGATCAGGATCCTTGGAAGTGCTAGCTTGCAAGAAACTCGGAGGCTAATTTCTTCCTCCTTCTTCAAGGGCCTTGGATGCTCCAAAGGATGAAGAGATCTAGAGGAGAAAAGAGGAAGAGGAGAAGCTTTGGAGAAAAAATAAAAACCAGCAAGAGAACTAATCTTTTACGTCAACAATATGAGACCCCTTTATATAGGAAAAGTCTAGGGTTTTGATCAAAGAAAGAAAGGCGCCATAGAGCCCACACCAAAATCAATTTGGGCATCCAAAATTTCTAAAAAATGATCTTTGGCATGAGGAGAAGATTTGGTATCTATTGAAAATTATGTCCTAAAGTCAATCGTTTAACGATTGTGCTAATTATATTTGTATATGAATTGATAAATAATAAAAATTATTTGATATTTTTCATCACAAGATTACATCTTCTAACGAACTTCTATATTGTGATGAAATCTTTAGACTATTTGATCGATAAAAGAAGATTTATCATATAGTCTTTAAACTAGTTCGCGATCAAACGATACGCTATTACTAGGATGATAGCGATATCAAGTGTAGATCATTGTGTGTCATATATATTGGTTGTCCTTATAACCAAATAATATGGAGACACTGGGATGGTATGCAAGTGAGATATAGGAGTACATCATCACTGAACGTGACCAACTGTGGAGCACTCTGCTGTCAAGGGTAGCTGTGAAGGGTATGGGTATAAGTTCTCTCTGACCTGAGATCACCACGGTGATTACAAGCAACTCACTGTACTTTGGTGCTGGACTAACTGAGTTTTTAATTTAGTGACAAAAGTTTTAGTACAGTCAAGTACTTATCAAGTTGGTGCATGAGTCAAGATGGGATTGACCCTTCGAATTAGTAGAAGATATGCATCAGTGTATTTCAATTTAGCAAAATTGGACTCGGATAATCCATATGATGGATTTGAAAAAATTAAAATATAATATGGATGACTTATCTAGGATTGACAGTTAAATTTTAGATCATCCTCGAGCATTAGGGTCAAAGGATGAATTATATGGTAACCATATGCCAATAGGTTCTTGAATGTTGCTTCACCTTCATTCAATCTATCCAGACGTCGGGTCATCATTCTAGATGGTTACATCAATTGGTTCAAGAAGGTTTTCTGTGCTACCGACTTAGGTTCGAACCTATGGGGTTATACTCAAAAAAAATTTCTGACTGATCATGTAGCTGATCAATGATTGAAATCATTTAAGGGCTTAATTATCAATTCGATTGATGGTTAACCTTATGCAAAAATTATAATAAATTAATTCATCAAGTGTTAGTAAATTAATGAAAGATTAATTAGCAATTAGATCATTGATTAGCTTAATTTGATTGAGCAAAGAGATTAAATAAAATCTAATTGAATTAGATTCAATTAGGTTTGATCCGATTAGGTTATGAGATGACCTAATTGTAAGGAAAATTGTCTCTGATTTGATCAGGATTTGATTCAATCAATTTTTAATTTGATTGAGATTTGATTAAAAATTATGAACCTAATTAGATTAAATTTATATATTTTATTTGGGCTAAACAAGATATGATTTGGTTTGGATTCAAATAAGGAAACTTAGAGTCCTTATTGGAATAGGACTTTTTTGCCTTTGCCAACCTAGTTTGCACACCATATATCTCTACGCAAAAATTATTTTGCATGAGATTTTTTTACACCAAAGAGTTTTTTCCTTATCTATCTCACATCAAATTGATTTAATTTTATAAAAAAAAGTTCTAAAATTGGATTTAAAATATTTCTTATTAGGAGAATCTGTTCTCATCCAGATCAACCTCTCCATGCCAATAAATTTATTTCTCTTTATAATGTGATATTTTGAGAAGATTTTTCATGAAAGATTAGTTGAGAATTGATTTACTATATAAAAATATGAAAGAGCATCCCATATTTTTTTGATATATTTTGGGATGTAGAATTATGAAGGGAGGTGGAATCCTGTAAGAGTCCAGGATACTAGGATCTTCACCTCACCTCCTTAAATGCCTATAAGAGGGGCTTTTATGGTTTATTTTGTGCGTGTAAGATACCAGAAGAAGAGTTCTTCATGTGGAGGAAGTTTGACATGGGTTCATGGCATGAAAAATAGAGAGAGGGTCCTCTCTCTAGGGGTGTGCGTAAAAATTTGAATTTCAAATTTTTGGTTCTAAGGGTTTCGGAAGAGAGAATAAATTAGAGAAAAATTATTTTTTTCTTATCTTTCTTCTACCTCTTCATCACCTTGAGAAGTTATCTTCAACCTCTAAAATAATTTCAGATATTTGAAGAAAGGATCCAATTCAGTCAAGAAGAAGATCTTTGCATGAGCTTGCACTCTCGAGAAGATCGATCAGATCGGGGCTTCGAGTGAATTTTTCATAGAGGCCGGACACGTGTGTGGTATGAGCAACTAGCAAAACCTTCTCTACCATCTTTTCAATAGTGATGATCATCGATCCAACTCAATATTGAGTTCTGAACTCAGATTAGAAGTAGATGTGATCTACTGCTCACATGCATGCATGCAATTTTATCTTTAGTATTTTTTAGATTTTATATGCAACATAACATATCATAGATCTAGAGTAGGTTAATTTGATAATTAGATCATATATATATTAGATTAATTTGATTAATCTAATTATCTTTACTATAATTTTTTCAAAAAAATTTAAAATACATGCATAAAATCGCCTATGCATCCCAACATGGTATCAGAGCCAGGTTATTATGACATGATTTATGTGCATATTAAATTTAAATTTAATTTTATTTAGATTGATATATATATTTTATCTAAATTTAATTAATGATGGATCACATAAATTGATATAAGATTGTCCTGCTGTAGGGTTTACCCCTTACAGTGAAAAGTTGTCCTAGTTTGTGCTGATCGTTGATAAAATCTGATTTTATGTCATACATGTGATGTTTATGATCTGATTTAGATATGATCTAAAATTATAATCAGATCTGATATAATTTAGATTAGATTTAAATTCAAACATATATGATATGTGATTAGATTAGATGATCCAATTAGCAAGTACATGGATTGGGTTGATCACCAGGCCATTCGATCATAAAGCAAGAAGGGTTTAAAGGCTATCTCTTTCCATTCGATGGGTGCTCTTATGATGTATAGGGGTGCTATGTGATTAGATCCCATGAAGAAGAACATGAAAGGAAAAACTTATTTTTTTATAAAATCTTAGATCTTGAAACCCTAGGTTTGTTGTATGTGATACAAAGTTGTATGAAAAATAAAATATCTAATTTATATGATTAAAATTATTTTAATCATGATAAAATAAAATCTTAAATCATAAAAATTTTAGATATGATCTAAAAGTATTATAATTGATTTTATTTTAGTGTTATGTAAGAATTTTCAGATCTGAAACTTCTTGAATCGTGCTCACACAATTATCGAGCTGACTCATTTTTGAATTGAGTTGACTCAGTCTCCTTGTGTAGCTGTTCAATGTTGATTGAGTCGACCCAGTTTTAGAATAAAAAATTTTATATAATATTTTTGTAAATTGTTTACAAAAATAAAAGGTTGAAATTGTTTCAAACCTAAATCTAAACCAATGTTGATGCTAAAATTTAATTAAAATTAGGCATAGAATTGATTAGATCTAGAATTGAGAATTAAAGATCAAATGTCATTCGAATAAAATATGGGGCATGGGTTAGCTCAAATCTGATCCTCTTAATTGGGTTAGACCTATAATTAGAATCAAAGAGTTAATGACTAACTAAAAAAATTGATTAAATCTAATCAAATATTGAATTAGATTAAATCAAAATTTTTTTAGAATCAATATAATAGCTGTAGATGGTTAAGTCATATCTTTGATTAGATCAAATAGACTTTGATTATGGCTCAGTGGTTGAATCGAATCATTAGGTTGGTCAAATCAAAATAATCAATCAATTGATGTCTAAGATAAGTTTGGTATTTCGATTGGTAGTTTTTAATTGGAAAGATTATCTGACCATTTCGATGGTGTATAAGGCAAGCTTAGCAGACCCTCCCACCGATCTCACTTACCTGACCAATTTGATGAATTATATCTTGATTAAATCGCTAAGTGATTCGAGTTGACCCATACCATTAAGGTTGATCAGTGTGACTGATCTAGGTGCCATTTCAACTAGTATGATCCTGATCCAATTCAATGACTTAGTGAAGTCAATGGGAGGATTGTGGTTTACTGATTGATCTTTTCTCATCTCTTCTCTAAATTAATTTTTAAATTTTTTAAATTATTAGATCCATAAAATAAGCTAGTTATGGGATAACTAGATCATAGCCTCCCATTAAGATAAATGATAATGGATCCATTATTTTTGATTGACATTGCAGATGCCATCCATCTGGTATTCTTTAATGATAGAATTATCATTCATCATATGATGACTTTATTGTACTATCTGATGATGGTTGGATTGACTGACTATCCTCGGCCTGATCATTCATTAGTTAAAATACTGAGTAGGTTCATGTTAATAGTTTGACCTAACTGAAACTTTCAGTGGAGGCCCATCGCCTATTAAAATAAAATCTGAAGTAAAATTAATTACTAAAAATTATTTAAAAAAATAATTGATTAAGAACCTACCCATAGATGCATATGGGTTGACGAGCATCCTCGGCTTGTGTGCAGTCTGTGTGGATTTAAGTCCCACTAAGAAATTAAGGTAATTCTCGGATTGGAGGTAGAGGTTACCAATTTAACTAAAATAGTAAAAAAATCTTTAGACTAAAGTCTAATAAGTCTTTAGGCTTAATCAATTCATAAACATAGAGGTCTTGTATTTTTCTTTCAGTTATGGCTAGATGTCTATTGCTTCATTCACTGTTTGACAGTGACTAATTTATAGGACCCAACTTCGATAATTAGTATCGAAAGTTGCGAATAGTTCTAAAGCATGAATAGTCCTACATATGATTATGGATCCAGCACCAAATATTCTCACATCCAACATACATGATGCGATCAAAGGTACTTATTAGAAGTGTCCAAATGATTATATCACCGTATAGTGTTATTGAGAGTAGCAAAGAACATAAATTTAGTTGTAAATTTGATGATGCTCAGTGGAAGAAAATTTTTTAAATATTCAAGGAATTCTTTTGTACCTCTGAAGATGTGTCTTCAGTGTATCAATAATTTTTGAGAAAAAAAAGAAAAAAAAGATATAAGAGAGTCATGCTGGACTGATGAGCCTAGACTGACAAAAGAGTCTAAAGTTAACCTGGTCTGACGGAGTTCCTTGATTCGAATAGGCCAAAAAAGAAAAATCAGCAAAGACTTGCTGAACAAAGTACTTATATGATAACACCTTATGATTTCTCTATCTGTGATACTACTACCTTAGTATTGCATATCGAAAGTCCATGCAAATTATTGTAATGACTTCAAATTAGTAGAAAGTTTGAAAACATCAAGAGGTTTCAGAACGTTGGAGATGGAAGTTATGTTCCAATCCTGGTTTTAGAAATCTTCAGCTTATTTTTAATTCTAATAATATTATTTTAAGTGATTATCACTATTGTCTAATAATTTTATGATATTATTATGAATGATGTCAAAATCATATGAAAATTGAGAAATGACATTTATGAATAGTCACAGCCTGTTAATGTATTGTACACAATTAAATAAACTCCCTAGAGTAGATAATGTCACAAATGTCTACCTTTGACAATTTAAGCTCAGTCACAAATATCACTGTGTGGTGTTATTGAGAGCAGCAAAGAACATAAATTTAGTTATAAATTCAATAATGCTCAGTGGGAGGTAATCTTTTAAATGTTCAAGGAGTTCTTTTGTATCTCTGAAGATGTGTCTTCAGTAGGATAATAATTTTTGAGAAAGAAAAAGAAAAAAGGTGCAAAGAGTCATGCTTTGGCTAATGAGCCTGAACTAACAAAAGAGTCTAAGATTAACCTAGTTTGGTAGAGTCCCTTAATCCGAACAGGCAAAGGAAGAGAAATCAGCAAAGGATTGCTGGACAAGATACTTATATGATAACACCTTATGATTTCTCTATCTGTGATACTACTACCTAGATATTGGATATCAAAAGTCCATACAAATTATTGCAACGACTTCAGGTTAGTAGAAAGATTGAAAACCACAAGAGATTTCTGAATATTAGAGTTGGAAGTCATATTTCAATCCTGATTTTAGGAATTATCGAGCTTATTTTCAATTCCAATAATATCATTTTAGTAATTATCACTATTATCTAATGATTTTATGATTGCATTGTGAATGATGTCAAAATCATGTGGACAACTAAGAAATGATATTTATAAATAGTCACAGCTTGTTAGTGTAATGTACACAATAAACAACTTCTAAAATAGATAATGTTACAAATATCTATCTTTGGTAATTTAGGCTCAATCATTAAACAAGAATAAGATCAATAAGAGATAATTTTGAAGTCAATGATTGTGAATCATTGTCAATCTGTTAATCCTATCTCTTTAGTAAGATGATCAAGTCACTTTTGCTGGAAAAGATGAACGAACCAATAATATTCTAAATATGATATATACTGATGTATTGGATCTACGAATATATTTGCCATAAATTTAGATTATTTAAAATATTTAAATAATTCCATAATAAGGTAGAGAAATAAACTGAGAAGAGCATTGAAACTCTTCGATCAGATCAAAGAGGAGAATAACCTTCCAGTAAGTTTTGACATATCTAGAAGAGAATAGGATTCTCTTCTATTAGAATTGATTTTTTTAGACATAGTTTGATCCATAAAAGGGTTTAAAAGTCTGTCAGTCTCTTTTTAAAGTTATACACTTGAGACTACTTGTTATATTCTGAACTGAATTTTGAATTTATCAGTCGCAAAGACTCCATATGAGATATGGACTAGGCATAAGCCGATACTTTCTTATCTTGGGATTTGAGAGTGTTTGTTTTATGTCGAGCATTTGCAGACCGAATAGCTTGGATCTTGATTATATATATATATATATATATATATTATTTTATAGGATAATTAAAAAATCTAAGGGATATGACTTCTATCATGCTAAAAAATAAGAGTTGTTCGGCATTCTTTTTAGAATAAAGAGTACTTTGATGAAGGTACTGATGTCTTTAATATGAAACTTATGAAGTTCGATAGGTAGAAGAATTGACACAATCTAGTGAACTCATAGAATCAGATTTGATCAGATCAAATTCGAAACTCATTGTAGAGATGCCATTAAGAAGATTCGATAGAGTACCACGTCTGTCAGATAGATACTTCGGTATCTAAGTTCGAGACATGATCCTATTGAACTCGATGAGAACAATAAAGTTTTGATCACCTATATGGATGCCATGCAGAGGTTCGACTCTGAATAATGGCTTGAAACCATAGATCTGAAATGGAGTCCATGAAGGTCATGGACACTCGTTGATCCATTCGAAGGGGTAATGCCCATAGAGTATAAGTGGATCTTCAATAGGATCAGAGTAGCACAGACGAGAAGGTGAAGACCTACAAAGCACATCTGGTTGCCTAAAGATATTGTCAGTATTATGGTATTGACCATAATGAGATATTTTTTCTTATGGCAATGCTAAATATTTTGGAGTTGAAATGTGTATTTTGATAAGTGATCAAAATGCATGGTTTTGTTGAGAACGAAGAAGAACCCTGCAAATACAAATGGGTTAATAGTTCTATGAGTGTATTTCTTATCTTATATGTGAATGAAATATTCTTAATCAGGAATGACATTCTTTACATTACAGAAAATAAAAGTTTCATTGTTATCATAGTTCTCCATAAAGGACTTGAGAAAAACATCTCTCATCCTAGGGATGAAGATCTATAGAGATAGATCTAAGAGGCTGCTTAGATTTTTTCAATCTAACATACATAAAGTGTTTGAGTAGAATTTGTTCTATCATTATATTATGAATGAGATCAGATATGGTATA
Organism: Elaeis guineensis; assembly: GCF_000442705.2. Lineage (NCBI taxonomy): Eukaryota > Viridiplantae > Streptophyta > Magnoliopsida > Arecales > Arecaceae > Elaeis > Elaeis guineensis. The sequence goes on along the minus strand of NC_025996.2, from coordinate 120,929,413 downwards.
CTCACTAAGATAGTGAGTGGATACTTGCAAGATCTGGATGAGAATCACTGGAAGGTCATTATTAAGTATTTGAGAAATACTAAAGACTGGTGACTCGATTATGGAGAATCTGACTTAAAACTTATAGAATTTGATTTTAGTTTTTAGTTGAATATACTAATAGCAAGAACATGTCGGAATACATCTTTACCTTAAATAATGGAGCAATCTGCTGGAAAGGTTCTAAGTAGAAAAATATAGCCAAATTCAAATTGCAAGGTAGAATGCATTGCAGCATTCGATACTTGCAAGGAAGCTATGCGAATATACAGATTCATTGGCAAGCTAGGAGTGACACCTTTCGATGATGGTCCTGTTGCGTTGTATAGCATCGGAGCCATAGCTCATGCCAAGGAGTTGAAGTCCTATTAGCTTACTAAGCATTTTGCATCGCTACCACCTTATTTGAAAAATCTATTAAGATGATGTCAATCTTTAGAAGATCGATGGAAAGGAGAACTTGACCAACCCATTTACTAAAATCTTGGTATCTAGGAGTTCTGAGATGATAAATCAAAGATGGGTATATGATACTATACTGATTGGCTTTAGTCCAAATGGGAGTTGTTGGAAATTGTGTCATAAAGCCAATCATTTGACGATTGTGTTAATTATAATTGTATATGAATTAATAAATAATAAAAATTATTTGATATTTTTTATCACAATGTTACATCTTCTAATAAACTCTTATATTGTGATGAAGTTTAGAGGACTATTTTGATCGATAAAGGAGGATTTATCGCATAGTCCTTAAACTGGTTCGCGATCAAACAAAATGCTATTACTAGGACGATAGTGATATCATGTGTAGGTTGTTGTATGCCATATGCATTAGTTATCCTTGTAACCAAATAATGTGGAGACACTGATATGGCATGCAGGTGAGATATAAGAGTACATCATCACTGAATGTAACCAACTGCGGAGCACTCTACTATCAAGGATAGCTCACGAAGGGTATGGATATAAGTGTCCCTCCGACTTAAGATCACTACGGTGACTTGAAAGCAACTCATTGTACTTTAGTGTTGGACTAACTGAGTTTTTAATTCAGTGATGGAAGGTTTCTGGGTGCAGTCAAGTACTTGTCAAGTCAGTGCGTGAGTCAAGATGAGATTGACCCCTCCGAATTAGTAAGAGATATGCATCAGTGTATTTCAATTTAGCAAAATTTAAGTCCGAATAATCCATATGATGGATTTGAAAAAGATTGAAATACAATATGGATGACTTATCTAGGATTGATAGTTAAATCCTATGTCATCCTCGAGTATTAGGATCAAAGGGATGAATTATATGGTAACCATACGCTAATAGGTTCTTTAATGTTGCTTCGCCTTCATTCAACCTATCCGGACGTCGGGTCATCATTGCTAGATGGTTTCATCAAGTGGTTCAGAAAGATATTTCTATGCTACCGACTTAGGTGTGAACCTATGGGGTCACACTTAAAAGAAGTTTTTGACTGATCATGTGGCTGATCAATGATTGAGAATCATTCAAGGGCTTAATCATCAATTTGATTGATGGTTAATCTTATGCAAAAGTTACAATAAATTAATTCATCAAGTGTTAGTAAATTAATAAAAAAATTAATTAGTACTTAGATTACTGATTAACTCAATTTGATTGAGCAAAGAGGATTAAATAAAATCTAATTGAATTAGATTTAATTAGGTTTGACCCAATTAGGTTATAAGATGACCTAATCATTAAGGGAGAATTATCCCTGATTTTGATTAGGATTTTGGTTCAATCAATTTTTAATTTTATTAGAATTTGATTAAAAATTTATGAACCTAATTAAATTAGATTTTATATATTTTATTTGGGCTAAAAAAGATGTGATTTGGTTTGGATTCAAATAAGGAAACTTAGAGTCCTTATTGGAATAAGACTCTTCTCCCTTGCGCCAACCCAGCTTGCATGCCATATATCTTGACGTACAAAATTATTTTCTATGAGATTTTCTTTACACCAAAGAGTCTTTTCCTTTATCTATCTTACATTCAAATATAATTTAGTTTTGATAAAAGAAAGGTACTAAAATTAGATTTCAAAATATTCCTTATTAGGAGAATTTGTTCTCATCAAGATCAACCTCTCCATGCCAATAAATTTTTTTCTCTTTATATGTATGATATTTTGAGGATATTTTTTATGGAAGATTAGTTGGAGAACCTGTTTACCATAAAAAAATATGAGAAGGGATGCCCCATATTTTTTTGACATATTTAGGGATGTGGAATTGTGAAGGAAGGTGGAATCCTGTAAGAGTCCAAGATCACTAGGACTCTTCATTCCACCTCCTTAAACACCTATAAGAGGGGCTTTTGTGGTTTCTTTTATATGTGTAAGATATCAGAAGAAGAGCTCTTCATGTGGAGAAAGTTTGAACATGGGTTCATAGCATGAAAAATAGAGAGGAGGGTCCTCTCTCTTGGGGTGTGTGCAAAAATCTGAATTTCAAATTTTTGATTTTAAGGGTTTGGGAAGAGAGAATAAATAAAAAAAAATTATTTTTTTCTTCATCTTTTTTTTACCTCTTCATCTCCTACAGAAGTTCATCTTCAATCTCTAAAAAAATTCTAAAGATTTGAAGAAAGGATCCAGTTCAGCCAAGAAGAAAGTCTTATAATGAGCTAGCACTCTCGAGAAGATCGATCATATCGGAGCTTCGAGTGGATTTCTCGTAGAGGTCGGACACGTGTGCAGCTGTGAGCAACCAGCAAGGACCTTCTCTACCATCTTCTTAACAATGGTGATCATCGATCTATGCTCAGATATCGAGTTCTGAACTCAGATTAGAAGTAGATGTGATCTACTGCTCCATGCATGCATGCTGATTTTATCTTCAGTATTTTTTAGATTTTATATACAGCATAACATGTCATAGATCCTAGAGTAGGTTGATTTGATGATTAGATCATATACATATTAAATTAATTTGATTAATCTAATTATTTTTTGCTGTAATTTTTTCAGAAAAGTTTTAAAATATATGCATGAAATCGCCTATGCATCCCAACAGTATCTCATATGCCCAAAAACATCTCATAAAAATTAAGAAAAAAATTATTAGGTACCAAATAACCTTCCTTGTTTGAAAATTTTCTTTTCTTCTTATCACCTTATCTCTAATTTAGATTGCATTCAAATTAGATAGGAGATAAAATTATGACTCGCCATCCATTGCTGCCCACCCTTACTAGGTCCACTCTCATGATGCCAAAAGGGTCAAGCCAAATCTAATTTGGTATTGAGGTATGGGTATGGGTTCAGGTGTGGTGCAAGGATAAGGATAGAGTCCCTACCGACAGAGACTCTTCATTTCTAAATTAATTCTAAACTAAATCAAATTTGGTTTGAACCCAATGTTGAAAATGAACTTAATCTAATTAGGAGCCCAATCATCTCAATAAATTTTAATCTAATTAGAAATTAGTTGAGTCCAAGTGCTGATCAAATCAGAATCAAAATTTTTTTGCAATTAGGCTTGATCATATCAAACTCAATCTAAGTCGAACTGAATCTAATTACATTAGACTTGATCCAAAGCTCTTTACTCAATCAAATTGAGTTAATTAGTAATCTAATTACTAATTACTTTTCATTAATAGTAGAGTCCCAGTCCAGTGGGACTCTCCTCCAGAGTCTCAGTCCCAGTGGGACTCCTCACCAGAGCACAATCCAATTAGATTCTTTAGCCATCACATCAGATCGAATCTTCTAATGTGTATGACCCATAGGTTTGAACCTAAGTTGATAGCATAAGAGTAACTTTTGTACTAATCGATGTAACCATCTAGCAATGGTGACCGGACATCCGGATAGGTCGAAGTATTGCAAAGCAACATTCTAGAACCTACCGACGTATGGTTACCATATAATTCATCCCTTTGATCCTAATGCTCAAAGTGACCTAGGGTTTAACTGTCAATCCTAATTTAGTCGATCACATTATATTTCAGTCTTTCAAATCCATCATATGGATTACCCTTGTTAAGATTTTATTGAATTGAAATACACTGATGTATATCTACTACTAATTTAGAGGGGTCAATTCTTTTTTAACTCACACATCGACTCGATAAGTATTTGACTACACCCAGTATCCTTCCATCATTGACTTAGAAACTTAGATTGTCTGATACTAAAGTACAGTGAGTTATTTACAAGTCACCATAGTGATCTCAGATCTGAGGGACACTTTTATCCATACCCTTCACAAGCTACTCTTGACAGTAGAGTGCTCGATAAATAGTCACGTTCGATGCGAATGTACTCCTACATTTCATCTGCATGCCATACCAGTGTCTCCACACTCCTTGGTTAAGAGGACAACCAACTTATATGTCACAGAACGACCTAAACTTGATATTGCTATCATCCTATTAGTAGCATATTATTTGGTCATGAATACTTTTAAGGACTAAATGATAAATCCTCTTTTGTCGATAAATTATAGTCCTAAGGACTTCATTACAACATAGAAGTTCAAAATAAAATGAATAATTTGTAATAAAAAAGCTAAATAATTTTTATTAATAAAAGTTCATATACAATTACAAATATGAGCACAATCATCAACAGACTGACGATTGACTTTGGAACACATTTTTCAACAACTCTCACTTGGACTAAAGTCAATCGGTACAGTATCGAATACCATTTGACTTGTGGTCATCGAACTCTTTGATTTTGAGAGCTTTAATAAAGGGATCAGCTAGGTTCTCTTTTTCGTCGATCTTCTGAAGGTCGACGTCATCTTGATCCATGATCTTTTGGATAAAGTGGTGATGGTGCAGAATATGCTTGGTGCGCTGATGGGACTTCAACTCTTTGGCTTGAGCAATGGCTCCAGTGTTGCAGTAGTATAACAAGACAGGGACATCAATGGAGGGTGCCCCTCCGAGCTCGTCGATAAATTTTTGCAACTATACAACTTTTTTCATAGCATCGGATCCCGCGATATACTTTGCTTTGCAAACAAAGTCGCCACGGTGTGCTGCTTAAAATTTTTTCAGCAGATTACTCCATCATTCAAGATAAAAATATAATCCGACAGGCTCTTTCTATCATTATGGTCTGGCTGAAAATTGAAGTCGGTAAACTCCATAATTTTAAGTCAGTCTTATCATACACTAGTCACTGTCTTTAGTATTTCTTAAATACTTAAGGATGGTCTTTACGACCTTCCAGTAGTTCTCTCCTAGATCAGACTAGTATCTGCTCCTACCCCTAGTGAGTATGCTACGTCTGGTCTTGTACATATCATGACGTACATTATAGAGCCCACTATCAAGTATATGAACTCTACTCATACGCTCTCTCTCTTGAGGGTTGTCGGATAATCCTTCTTCAAGAGAAAAATTTTATGGCCTATTGAAAGATAGCTTTTGTTGAAATTCTCTATACTAAACTACTTCAACAGTATCTATGTATGTGAACTGAGACAATCTAAGCAATCTTTTCGATCTATCTCTATAGATCTTTATCTCAAGGATGTAAGATGCTTCTCCCAAGTCTTTCATAGAGAACTGAGATGATAACTAGACTTTTATCTTTGTAATGCAGGGATGTCATTCCTGATTAAGAGAATATCATTCAAATATAGAATGAGGAATACAACCACAGAGTCATTTATCCATTTGTAAATGCAGGGTTCTTCTACGTTCCTAACGAAGCTATACGTTCTGATAACTTTATGAAAATACATGTTCCAACTCCTGGATGCTTGCTTCAATCCATAAATAGATCTCTGAAGCTTGCACACTTTGGACTCATTTGTGGATGTGAAATGTATCGTATACACCTCTTCTTGCAGCTCTCCATTTAGAAAAACTATTTTCACGTCCATTTGTCAGATTTCATTGTCCATGTGTGCCGTTATCGCAAGCATAATCCGAATGGATTTGAGCATTGTCACAGAAGAAAATATCTCGTCATAGTCAATACCGTAACGCTGATGATAACTCTTGACAACCAAATGAACTTTATAGGTCTCCACTTTTTGTTTGTGCCTCTCTTTCTTTTGAAGACCTACTCACACCGTATGGGTGTAACCCCTTTAGGTGGGTCAACTAATGTCCATACATCATTGATCTTCATGGACTCAATTTTAAATTTCATGCTTCAAGCCATTTATCAAAGTCAGACCTTTGCATTGCATCCATATAGGTGATCGGGTCTCATTGTTTTCATCGAGTTCAACAAGATCTCCATCCCAGATCAAGAAACCTAAGTATCTGTCTAGCTGACGCGGTAATCTATCAGATCGCTTAAGGATGTCTCTATAATGGGTTTCGAGTTTGACATCATTAAATCTAGTTCTGTGGATTCATTAGACTGTGTCAGTCCTTCTACCTGTGGAACTTCGTCAAGCTCAATTTTAGAAGCACTTATTCTTTCACTAAATTTTTTTTTTTAAAAATTTTGTCTTAGTGCTGATAAATATCTTTTGTTTAGTAGGAAAGTAAAAGTAATATCTCTTCATTTTCTTGGGTACCCTATAAAATTATACTTATCAGACCTAGATCTGAGCTTATCAGTTTGTAATCATTAACACAAGTCAGACACCCCCAGATCTTAAAGTAAGTGAGGTTCGGCTATGCCCTGACCATATCTCATATGGTGTTTTACTGACTGATTTACTCAGAATATTATTGAGCATAAGACAGGCTGTCTCAAGTGTATATCTCCAAAAGGAGATCGACAGAGTTGCAAACCCTATCATGGATCGAGCCATATCCAACAAGATTCAATTTCTTCTTTCTGAGATGCCATTATCCTATGGTGTCCTAGAGGGTTCATTGTGAGAGAATTTTATTCTCTTTAGATATATCAAAAATTTACTGGAAAGGTATTCACCTCCTCGATCAGAATGAAGAGTTTTAATATTTTTTTCAGTTTGTTTTCTACTTTATTACGGAACCGTTTGAACATTTCAAATGATTTAACTTGTTTTCATCAAGTAGACATACCCATACCTAGATAGATATCTGTGAACGTAATAAAATAGCTATACCTCTTTTGGCAATGTGCTCATAGGTCCACATACATCAATATGTACCAAACCTAGAACATCACTGGCTCGTTCACCTTTTTCAGTAAAAGATGATTTGGTCATTTTTTCAAGTAGACATGATTATAGATAGGTAATGATTCATAATCATTTTTATCAAGAATCTCTTCTTGAGCTAATCTGTTCATCCTGTTCTTGTTGATATGACCTAGCCTATAGTGCCAAAGGTAGCATCCATGATATTATCTATTTTAAGATATTTATTTGAAATATACATTATATTAGGCCTAGATATAACATAGATACCATTGTTCAACTGTCCATGCATTATCATAACACCATTCAAAATGATATCATAATTTTTTTTATTGATATTTCATAATTTGATTTGGCCAAAAGGCTTACAGAAATAATATTTAAAAAAAATTGGGATAGTAATGACATTCATTAGAATAATAGATTGAGACTCGAATACAAGCCTGATAATTTTTAAAGCTAGAACTGAAACTGATCTTCCATCTCCAACATTCAAGAATCTCTCACCGTCTCCAAATCTCCTACTAGCTTGAAAACCCTGCAATGAATTACAAATATTAATAAGGCTATCAGTATCTAATACTCAGGTCATTGTATCAATAAGAGAGAATTACAAGGTATTATCACATAAGTATCTTGTCTAGCAATCGATTGCTTCTTTTTTTTGGCCTGTTCGGCTCAAGAGAAGTAATATACTGAGGATAGTTTCTCTTCCAGTGATCTGCTGAAAGAATAATACCCTACAAGCCAATCACATAGAGATGCGATAGAATTTTTTTTATTATTTTTTTGCTCATTTGCATGATATTAGTTATTTTTATTTATATGAGGTATTATGTTTTATCATTTGCTGTATCATTTTTATATGATTATGATAAATCCATAGATTAGGATGATGATTTTAGGACCATGATGAATTATGTCAGTGAGACCTAAAATCTTGATAGCCCCAATCTAAAATATTTTAGTTATTGGATCATTGAGTCAGAGATTGATGACTCCGATAAGACTGGTACATCCTATGTATACTCGATGGAGAGGATGGTTGATCTCACAACCACTTGTGTGGTGACACTAATACAAAGATGTAGGTACTCATTAGAGAATGAGTTCACTAACTAACCTGTAAAAGAACATCTGATGAAGCTTTACAGCATGTCAATCGATGGTTCTTTAGTAGGATGGCGCATGTGATCCTTTGACCTGAGATCACCATGGTACCCTATGTGTATGGACCCTTACTTTAGTTTATTTCCAAACATACCACTTTGAGATGTGTGTGAATATTCTGGGTATCGTGAAGTATGCATAGAGGTTGCGAGTGGTCAATAAGAATCAGTCACTCCTTGTAGGAGGAGAGAACATCCTATGTAATCTCATAGGATGGTGACTCTGAGTCTCTCTGATCAGAGCAGGGATGAACAGTAAAAATAGTTTCTACTGATTCATCAATTGAGTCATCATCATCAGATCGAGATATATTTGATTGATATTTGGGTTTGACATATTTTTATACTCATAGCCTTTCTGAGATGTTGTGTGATCGAAGGATTGAATTATCCGATAACTCATCATGGAAGGATAATTTTGATATTTCTATCAAATTTTAAATCTTTCAGATAGTCATGAGATGTTGCTAGATGTCAATATTGACTTGTGGACTCTCTAGAATTAAAAGAATTTAATTCAAAAATCAATTAGGAAGAGTCTAGTTGATTGGGACTCTCGAGCTGACATAATCTAATCGGATTAGGTTTCATCGAGATTCTGGATCTATTGCTGGCTAGATTTGAAATCCAATGGATCACACATAATAAAAATTTGATCTTGATCTAATTAATTTAAATTTATTATAAATTTAATAGGTTAATTAAATTGCTAGCACATGAATTAACCCAAGTTCTCAATTGGGTTTAATGCAAAGGTGTTTGTGCTAACCTAGTCTTGTTGCCTTGACCAAATGTGATTGGATTTGAATCATTTAATTAATTAATTAATTTTATCTAATTTTTTGGAAGTGTTTCATATAGAACCAGCCTCCTCCATGCCAAAAGCCATGCCCAAATAAATTTTACACGCCCCATTTATTTTGGCGTTAAGAAGGAAGAGTCCTTCTTAACGTGGTATCTTAATTTCCTTACATCCCTTTATGTTTTGCACCATCAAATGGAGCCATTGGGAAATGGGATGTGAAAGATATGATGGAGTCCTTCTCTTGGAAAGAACTCCATGTTAAAAAATAAAGGGGATGTCCTTGGAAATTTGGGCGATGAATTGGAAGAGTCCAATTCACATCAAACTCTTTTCTTCCTTTAATCATTCATGCATTCCTTTTAATAACCTCATGTCATGAGATGATGCTTGGATTTTGGGGTGTGGAAGCAGAAGAAGAATCCTTCTCTTGGAAGGAATTCCACATCAAAGTTTTAATTTTGAGACACATTTTCCAACAAAGATTAGATGTATATATTATATATCATGAATCTAACTTAAGATCACGTATATTATTTGCAATAATATGATACAAACCCATAATTTAGCACAAATAAATAGTCAAAATAAATATTTGATAAATTATGATCAAAATTATTCAAAATATATATAATTATAAACAATCCAATATGATAATATATTAGACGGCAACTAAATTTAAATACGAATAGCAACATTGTACAAATCAATTATTATCACTATCACACAACTCAAACTCATTTTCTTCATTAGACTCATCATCGTCTTCAAATTCTTTCTTTCTTCCTTTGCGTGCTCTTCATCCTCCTTTTCTTTTTCCTCTTCCTCTTCGACCATTGCTTCTTCTAGTCTTTGTTGAACTTATGTATCTCATCATCATCAAGCATTTCATACTGAGAGAAATCAACTAGCAAATTGGATGCATCAAGTTCTTCATTAACTTGATCTACAGATGGGTTTGTGATATCATCCTCTTGATATACATCAATATCTAGAGATATATTGTCATCACTTGTATCTATTGAAGGGATATTAAAAGAATTTCTAACTTTAGTTTTACACACAATCCACTAATCATGTATCTCCCTACTATTGCTTGGATAAGTGATGTAATATATTATTACACTTGTTGTACCATTGTAAAAGGCTCATTGGTATTCAATCGTAATCTATGGCGCATCCATGAGACCATAATTATGGTGCACTCTTATGTCTCTCTCAGTATCATACCAATTGCATCTAAATAACATAACCTTGTTTCCAGTATCATAATAAGTTAACTTCAAAATCTCATTTAACATGCATGCCATAATATTATGTTCAAAATCATTGTAACTACTTTCTTTTATACACATGCTACTGTTCATTGTTTATTTATTGATGCCATATTCAAGTGTGCAAACTTTGAAACCATTGACAAAATATCCTTTGAAAGTTGTAACTCCTGGATTTGGGCCTTATGCTATGTCCATGATATGTTGATCAATTCCATGCCTCTCACTCTTGACCTATTTTTAAGAAATAATTATCACAATCATCTAACTTAATGATCAATAATAAAGAAATGTATTCAAAGAGTACATTGTCGACTAATCAAAATTTTCAATCATTTTGCAAACTCTCACTCACATAGCTCACAACTTTTCCATCAATAGTATAAGGTGAACACGCTCTGACATGCAACTCATATCAACTGTACTTATGCTAATCACACATAATTAATCAAATAATTTAATATCCAATATATATTATAAATAAGAAAAATAAAATACTTACTCTATACATGGTCCAAGTTCTTTATAGTTAAGCAACATATAAATATATGTAGCATCATACTTCTCATCAATTATTAACCTATAAGATGTAGTTGTTTTCATTGATCATTCAGGATGTGAAAAGATAGGAAGATGTCTTGGAGGCCCGACATCTCCCCCATCATTATTTTGTGGGACTTGATTTAATCTTGTCTGTACCTCAGGCTTAAAATAATATGAGCAAAAAGAGCTAATTTTCTTGATGATATAAGCCTCACATATTAAATCCTAGACAGAAGACTTATTTCACACTATACTCTTCAAGTACAATATGTACCTGAACAATATCAATTTCACTTATATAAGATATGAATTTAACAAACTATATATTGAAAATAAAGAATGGTACCTCTCAAACAAATACATCTATCTAAATTGATTTGGTCCTCCAACCTTTGCTTCATAAGTCAGGTAAACCGGTAAGTGTTCCATAGAATCGAAGAAAGTGAAAGGAAAGATTTTCTCTAACTTACACAAGATTTCAATAATATTTTTCTCCAAGTCCTTCATATGTTTAACCTGAATGATAATAGAGCATATATCCCAAAAGAAATAGTATAGCTCGGTTATCATATCTCATATAGAAGTGGCACCATTCCCAAAAAGCAATAAAGAGCAATCTCTCATAAGTAGGTGGCAATCATGGCTCTTTAACCATAGAACTTATAATCCTCAACATTCACACATCAAGATATGTTTGTGGCATAGCCATTAGGGAGCTTCAATTCCTTCAACCAGTTACAAATATCCATTTTCTATTCAATGGTCCATGGATAAGAGGCTTTAGGTTTGCAAAGCCTATCTTTATATGACTTCAAGTGCAAATGAGGTCATTGCAATATCTTTCCAAATCTTTCCTTGTCTTTGCATTATTTTTGGTTTTGCTTTTAATGTCCATTACTATGTTAAAGACGTTCTCAAACATATTTTTCTCTATATGCATAACATCAAGGTTATGCTTAATTAGATTTCTATGTCAATAAGGCAACTCCCAAAATATATTTCTTTTCATCCAATTATGTTCAACACCAAATCTAGATAGCTTTTGTTTGACATACTGCATGCCAAATATGATATCTAGAAGCATGTATACCTTGTTCAATATTTCTTCATCAGATAATCAGGAGGGGCACATCTCTCTCAATTGATCACGAGAAAAAGCATCCCATTGTCTCTTGTTTTGATGATCAAGGGATAAAAAAACTGATGATGATAGTCTAAAGATGATGCCTTGCCACTACTTTTCAGGGTGAATGCCTTAGTATGCTCCATATAATAAGGACATGATAGTCTCCCATATGTGCTCTATCCAGACAACATGCCATATATAGAGAAGTCACTAATTGTCCACAAAGTATTACTTTCATCTAAAAATTCTACCTTCTACTCACATCGTAAGTATTCACTCCCACTCTCTATTACTATAACTTTTCAATTAGAGGCTTTAGGAATATATCAATATTCTTACCTCAACTCTTCTAGTTTGGTATCACCATGTTTAAAAAAATATATTGCTACCTGAGGCACGTTCATAGAGGTAAACTATATACCATAATCAAAATAAGCCAATAAGAATAAGGTGTTGATGAATGTCCAAAAAGATTGAACCCATTAGTATGCAATCCCAAATGCACATTTTTCAGATTGGATGCAATGTTAGGATGGGTTCTATCAAAATGCTTCCACATCTTACTATCACATGGGTGTACCATAAAACCATCTGCACACCTATTTGAAGTATGCCAAGTTATATATTGTACAATTTTGATGACATAAATAGCCTTTGAAGCCTATCGGTTAGTGGAAGATATCATAATACTTTAAAAGGAACATTCTTTATTCTTACACTACAATCATTTCATCTAGATTTCCATGAGCATGACCATAAACACTGCATTCTGTCTTTGTCTCATCTTCCAAATAATACAACATAGACATATTAGGATACACATCAATCTTTTGATAGCCAAGGCCAAGCTTCTCCATCATTTTCTTTGTTTCATAGAAATTGTCTACTAGCTTCTCATCTTTTGATAACAAACCCTTGACAATCGATAAGAGATGATCATAATAATTTTCACTCATATTAAATTCTGACTTATAATTTAGGAATTAGTCACTACAGATAGTTTGATGTGTTTCTGACAACCCTCCTGCAATGGCTTATCCACTGCTCTTAGCAAAGAATAGAATTTTTAATCATATGGATTCAAAAATTCATGCACATCATAGCCCTCCTCATTGATGATCTCCATATTCGGTTACAATTCTTGAAATTCTGGATCAAACTCTTCTACAACCAACCTTTTGTATGGATTAATATCATCTTCTAAAGATTCTCCAATGTGACTATAAGTCTCATTGTATGAAGTCGACATGGTGTAGTGCTCATCAAAACCTTTATAATAAAGGTACAAAATCACTTCATCTCTAATGCATAACTTTAAGTTATGACATTTTAAATATGGACACCTAATTTTATTTCCATCTATATTATTAGGTTGCGAAAATGCAAATTGAAGGAATCTTTCAACCCTTCCTTAAATTTACCAGTGACATATCTATTTCTTAAGTGATTATACATCCAATTGTGATCTCCTAACATATTATATCCTTTTTACCTATATAAAATTAATGTATAATCAGCATTTTATAAAAATTATAAAATTTATCAAATAATTGTTCAGTGTAGCTATTTAAAAATAATGATGTAGACGATAACTATGAGTGGCAATCGTGTTGGATCAGTTCATAAATAATATAAGTATCACTCTAACATAGTTTTGGAGCAAAAAAAAAATCAAGCTCAATATGACAAACAAATTTTAATAGTAAATAATACAAGTATCACTTAATGAATATGATGGACTTTCTCTTCTTACTCTAATCCAATGACTTGTGCTCCAATAATTTTCTCTGAATCTGCAACTAGCAAATTAGAAAATATGGTTGACTGGATCAAAATCTCCAAATACAATACACATATGTAGAATTTCAAAAACTATTAACTCCAGGAACATGCTTTTGTTAAAAATATTAAGTAATTGGAGAATCATTGAAAAAGGGAATGAAGAATTATGAGTATAAGAATAAATTAATTAGTAAAATAAATTATGGTACAAGAAGAGAATCCATCCCAAACTCATTATGCCCTACCCATATCCAAACCTTTTTAAAATCTAACTACCCAAACCCATCCCAAACTTGATTATAAATTATCAAAAATCCCAAACCCATTCTATTTAAAATTGGTATACACGTCAGATGCCTGAACCCATTTTTTTCTTTTCTTTCCCATTCTTTTTCTCCTATTTTTCCTTGGAGTCTCAATTAGGTGGGAGGCTTTGGAGCTCTCAAAACCAGAAGAGACCAACTCTCACTACCACAAATCCCACAAAATGCCGTATGCTAAGTAAAAACCTAATGGAACCTAAGAAGCCCCTCCCATCTCCCTCGATGCTCTCCTTTCCCACAGATCTCCGAAGAAGAAGAATGAAATAGAAAAAATATGGGAAAAGGAAAAAAATGATCAATCCATATGAGAAAAGGTCTTATCTTTGGATTTTTCCACTTTCCTTTGTTTTCATTGATTTTTCTTTTTTCCCCTGGTATTTCCTTTGGTTTTTCCATCCTCAAGAGTCTCAATCACATGGGAGGCTTGGAGCTTGATCAAAATTTCCTCAACTCACACAAATATCATGTTTCTACCAAGATTAAGCTCTCAAAATCAAAAGGGACCAACTCACATTGCCACAACTCCCACAAAATACCATATGCTAGAGAAAATACTTCAATGGGAACATAAGAAACCCCTCCTATCTCCCTTAGGTGCTCTTCTTTCCCAAGGACCTCTGAAGAAAGGGAATGAAATAAAAAAAATGATTAATACATATGAGAAAAGCTCTTATCTTTTGATTTTTCCATTTTTCCTTTGTGTTTCGCTAGTTCTCCCTTTGTTTTTTGCCGATTTTCCCTCTGTTTTCTCCATCTCAAGAGTGTCAATCAGTTGAGAGGCTTGAAGCAGTTGAATAGGGAAGCTTAGACATTAGCTAGGGCTTCCGCTAGGAGGAATGGGAAAGGGTGCTCAATTGGGTGGGAGGCTTGGACCGGCTGAATAGAGAAGCTTAGATGTTAGCTAAGAGAAACTCGGTGAACCAATGCTTAGATGTTAGCTCAGATGATGCACTAGGTCCAAGTGAACTAGGTCAAATCTCGGAGCATATGCATGCTGGATAGCACACAATTAGAAATTGATGAAAAACAAGGGGTAACATGGCCTGTTATCCATTGTGAGATTTGGCATGATCCAATTTCACCTGGCACATGCAATATGGAGACCGTTAGCTAGGACTTCCGCTTGGGAGAGGGTGCAATTTTTTTTTTCCTAAAATAAGCAGTGGGAATGATTTTATTTTCTTTACCACATAATTTTCATAAGGAATGTTGATAATCATGATATGGCATTAATCAGATGGATCAAAAAAAGCATAACCAATTTTCATATTGGGAATGAACTCAAGCCCAAATTAAATCACTTCAAATATTGTGTTCATTCTAATTTAAATCTCCTATAGACAATGTCAATTCAAAAGATAAATGGAATGCAATACTTTTTGCTTTTTCTAATTTTTTCCTATTATTGTTAAAACACCTAGTCTATAAGTTGATAGACATCGATAACTTCTTTAAATTATATTGTATGTTACAACATTTCATATGATAAATACATTCATATTTATTAAAATTTGTCATAATGTCATGTCATTCCTAAAGCAAGTTTCTTGAGCTCTTATGTTATATATGTATATCTTCGGGCTAAATTAACTAGTTATATTTAAAGATTATCTTGATGTGGTCTAGAAAGATCACGAGACTTGATGTAGACCATTTTGAATACTATAGATATAGATGGATAGGATTACATGTAAGATCAACCATATTGTCATAAGCTAAATTTTTGGAGGACATAACTTGGCCATACAATATCTGATTTTGATGATCTTTTTTTAAAATCAGAAAGTCTTTTGAAAACTATGCAATTAAGACCCCTAATAAGGGGTGGCCTAACTATCAGATCCAAATTTTTTCATTTGGATCCAAAATGGGTCGATCAAATCAAAATTTTTTTGGATAAGATTTTGATTGAGTATATCTCCTAATCTAAAAAGAATCAGATAGAGTAACAGAAGATAAAATTTAAGTAAAAGTTAAAATCTATGATCTATAAAATTTTAGCTTTTACGAGTTTATTTCTACTAATCATATTTATTTCAGGAAAGTGAGCCATATTGAAATTTGAAAGATGAATCTGACTGAGCTTAAGAAAGGACATATCTTATCTTTATGAATATAACTATGTAACTCAATTTTAAACAAAACAATGAAATTAAAGGGGATGTAAAAATTTTGCTTTTGCCAATTCTTATACCTTTTTCTATCTTTCTACTCGGATCATAGGATTCCTTTAGCAAAGGGTTAAATGTCTCATTTGCTCTATGTCTTATATGAATTCATGTTATGATAGTGATCAAATATCTCAATTTTTTATGTCATCACTATTATATTACCACTAATACTTTTAATTCTTGTAGTATTGGTATTAGATTTCAATATCACTAAGGGATTTTAAGAGAAAATCTATCTTTAATTTTTTTTTGTTTTAAAAATATCTTATTAGCACCAAGAGATTCATCTCTTGGTAAATCTTCGAGAGATAGAACTTTCTTTACCAATCTCTTAATAAAAATTAATGAAGTAATCGCTCACTGATCCCTTGTAGATCATCGAGAGATTTTCAAGAGATTTATCGAGGGTAGTAAATCCCTCACAAATTGCTCAAAGATTTCTCAATAAAACTTAATTTTCAATGTAACTTAACATCCATTAAAATCCCTTTCTAATCCCTCAGTGATTTTTTGAGTGATAAATCTCTTGTAAAAGGCTAATTTCTGATAGTAAGGCCCACCAGCCAAAATCTTAACTGTTGGAATGTGTAGGCATTTCATGCATGTATTTCAAAATTTTTTGAAAAAATTACAGTAGAAGATAATTAGATTAATCAAATTAATCTAACATGCACATGATCTAATCATCAAATCAATCTACTCTAGGATCTATGACATGATATATTGTATATAAAATTTAAAAAATACTGAAGATAAAATCAGCATGCATGCATGTGAGCAGTAGATCACATCTACTTCTAATCTGAGTTTAGAACTTGATACCTTTGTATGGATCGATGATCACCATTGCTGAGAGACATGGCAGAGGATATTGCTAGTTGCTCACAGCTCACACATGTCGGCCTCTATAAAAATTACTTGAAGCTTCGATCTGATCGATCTTCTCAGGAGTGCTAGCTCGCACGAAGACCTTCTTCTTGATCGATTTGAATCTTTTTTTTAAATTTTGAAACCTTTTTAGAGATTAAAGATGAACTTCTAGAGGAGATCAAGAGATAGAAAAAATTAAAGATGAATTTTTTTTAATTTTTATCTCTTCCCAAACTCTTAGAACCAAAAATTTGATATTCAGATTTCTGCGCATACCCCAAGAGAGAGGACCCTCCTCTCTATTTTTCACATCATGAACTATGTCCAAACTTCTCTCACATGAAGACCTCTCTTCTCGTATCTTACACATACAAAAAAAACCACAAAAGCCCCTTTTATAGGAATGTAAGGAGGTGGGGTGAAGAGTTCTAGTGATCATGGACTCTTACAGGATTCCACCTCCCTTCTCAATTTCACATCCCAAACACATTAAAAAAATATGGGATACTCCTTCCCATATTTTTTTATGATAAATTAATTCTCCAGCTAATCTCCATGAAAAATTTCCTCAAAATATCACACATATAAGGAGAAAAAAATTTATTGAGTGGAGAGGTTGATCTAGAGAATAGATTCTCCTAATAGGGAATATTTTGAAATTTAATTTTAGAACTTCCTTTTATCCAAACCAAATCAGATTTGGATGTCAGATAAAGAAGGAAAAGGACTCTTTGGTGTAAAAAAAACTCATATAAAATAATTTTGTGCATGGAGATATATGGCGTGCAAATTGGGTTGGCGCAAGGAGAAGAGTCCTATTCCAATAAGGACTCTAAGTTTCCTTATTTGGATCTAAACCAAATTACATCTGGTTTAGCCCAAATAAAATATATAAAATCAATCTAATTAGATTCATAAATTTTTAATCAAATTTTAATTAAATTAAAAATTGATTGAATCAAAATTCTAATCAAATCAGGAATAATTCTCCTTTAGTAATTAGATCATCTCATAACCTAAGCGGATCAAACCTAATTAAATCCTATTCAATTAGATTTTATTTAATCTTCTTTGCTCAATCAAATTAAGCTAATTAGTAATCTAATTATAATTAATCCTTGATAATTCACTAACACTTGATGAATTAATTTATTAAAATTTTGCATAAGATTGACCATCTATCGAATTGACAATTAAGCCCTGAATGATTCTCAATCGTTGATCAGCTACATAATCAGTCAAAATTTTTTTTGAGTGTGACTCATAGGTTCGAATCTAAGCCGGTAGCATAGAAACATCTTCTTGAACTAATCAATATAACCATCTTGCAATGATGATTCGACATCAGGATAGGTCGAATGATGGTGAAGCAACATTCAAGAACCTATTGATGTATGGTTACTGTATATTTATCTTTTTGATCCCTAATGCTTGAAGATGCCTAGGATTTAACTGTTAATTCTAGATAAATCATCCATATTGTATTTCAATCTTTTTTCAAATCCATCATATGGATTATTTAGGTCTAGATTTTGCTAAATTGAAATACACTGATGCATATCTCCTACTAATTCGGAGGGGTCAATCCCATCTTGACTCACGCACTGACTTGTCAAGTACTTGACTTTACTTAAAAATCTTCTGTTATTGAATTAAAAACTTAGTTAGTCTGGAATCAAAGTATAGTGAGTTGCTTGGAAGTCATCGTGATGATCTCAGGTCGGAGGGACACTTATACCCATACCCTTCACGAGCTATCCTTGACAGCAGAGTGCTCCGCAGTTGGTCACGTTCCGTGATGATATACTCTTACATCTCACCTGCATGTCATGCCAATATCTCCACACCATTTAATTACAAGAACAATCAATGCATATGGCACATAACGACCTACACTTGATATCGCTATCATCGTAGTAATAGCATATTTTTGGTCGTGAATCAATTTAAGGACTACGCGATAAATCCTCCTTTATTGATCAAAGTAGTCCTAAGGACTTCATCACAATATAAAAATTCGTTAGAAGATGTAACTTTGTGATAAAAAATATCAAATAACTTTTATTATTTACCAATTCATATATATTTATAATTAGTGCAATGGTCCAACAATTGGCTTTAGGACATAATTTCCAACAACTCTCACTTAGACTAAAGCCAATCAGTATAGCATCATATATCCATCTTCAATTTATCATCTCAGAACTCCTAGATATCGAGGCTTTAGCAAATGAGTTGGTCAAGTTTTCTTTTCTATCGATCTTCTAAAGATTGACATCATCTTAATAGATTTTTTGAATAAGGTGGTAGCGATACAAAATACCTAGTAAGCTAATGGAATTTCAGCTCCTTGGCATGAGCTATGACTCCAGTGCTGTACAATACAGCAGGACCATCATCGGAGAGTACCACTCCTAGTTTGTCAGTGAACCTATACAATCACATAGCTTTTTGCAAGCATCGAATATTGCAATGCATTCTACCTCACAATTTGAATTTGGCTATATTGCTCTGCTTGGAACCTTTCCAACAGATTGCTCTATTATTTAGGGTAAGGATGTATTCCGACATGTTCTTGCTATTATTATATCTAACTAAAAATTAAAATCAAATTCCATAAGTTTTAAGTCAAATTCTCCATAATGAGTCATCGTCCTTAATATTTTTTAAATACTTAAGGGTGATCTTTCAGTGATTCTCATCCGAATCTTGTAGATATCCACTCACTATCTTAGTGAGTATACTATATCCGATCTCATACATAATGTACATGATAGAATAAATTTTACTTATAAATACTTTATGTACGTTGGACTGGGATAACCTAAGCAGCCTCTTAGATCTATCTCTATAGATCTTCATCCCTAGAATGAGGGAATACTTTTTCCAAGTCTTTATGAAGAATAATAATAACAGCGAAACTTTTATTCTCTGTAATGTAAGGAATGCATTTTGATTAAGAGAATTTCATTCACATACAAAATAAGAAATACACTCACAGAACTATTAACTTATTTATTCTTGCGGATTCTTCTTCATTCTCAACGAAGCCATGCATTTTGATCACTTATCAAAATACACGTTTCAACTCCAAAATATTTAGCATTGCCACAATAGAAAATATCTCATTATGGTCAATACCATAATGTTGACAATATTCTTAGGCAACCAGACGAGCTTTGTAGATCTCCACCTTCTCATCTATGCTACTCTGATCCTATTGGAGATCTACTTACACTCTATGGGCATTATCCTTCGAGTGGATCAACGAGTGTCCATACACTGTTGACCTTCATAGACTCCATTTCGGACCTATGGCTCTAAGCCATTATTTGGAGTTGAAGCTCTGCATGGCATCCATGTAGGTGATCAAATCCTTATTGTTCTCATCAAGTTCAATAGGATCACGTTCTAGAACTAGATATCGAAGTATCTATCCGATGGATGCGATACTCTATTAGATCTCCTTAATGGTACCTCTACAATGGATTTCGAGTTTGATCTGATCAAATCTGATTCTATGGATTCACTAAATTATATCGGTTCTTTTATCTGCAACTTCATAAGTTCTATATTAAAAGTATCAGTACCTTCATCAAGGTACTCTTTTTCTGAAAGAAATGCCAAACATCTCTTGTTCTTTAGCATGGTAGAAGTTATATCTCCTAGATTCTTTGGTTATCCTACAAAATAATATATATAGGACCAAGATCCAAGCTAATCTGTCTGTAAATGCTTGACATAAAACAAATACTCTCAAACCCTAAGGTAAGAAAGTATTGGCTTACGTCTAGTCCATATCTCATGTGGAGTATTTGCGACTGATTAATTTAGAATCTAGTTTAGAACATATAAATAGTCTTAAGAGCATAACCTTAAATAGAGACTGGCAGACTTGTAAACCCCATCATGGATCAAACTATGTTTAACAAAGTCAATTCCAATAGGAGAGAATCTTATTTTCTTCTAGATATATCAAAACTTATCGATGGGCATTCTCCTTTTTGGTCTGACCAAAGAGTTTCAATGCTCTTCCTAGTTTATTTCTCTACCTTATTATGGAATTATTTGAATATTTTAAATAATCCAAATTTATGGCAAACATATTCGTAGATCCAATATATCAGTATATATCAGATTTAGAATATTATTGGCTCATTCACTTTTTCCAGCAAAAATGACTTGGTCATCTTACTAAAGAGATAGGATTAATAGGTTGACAATAATTCATAATCATTGACTTTGAGAATTATTCTTGTTGATCTTATTCTTGTTTAATGATCGAGCCTAAATTGCCAAAGGTAGACATTTATAACATTATCTACTTTAGGAGTTGTTTGTTGTGTACATTACACTAACAGACTGTGACTATTCATAAATATCATTTCTTAGTTATCCACATGATTTTGACATCATTTATAATGCAATCATAAAATCATTAGACAATAGTGACACTCACTAAAATGACATTGTTGGAATTGAAAATAAGCTCGATGATTCTTAAAATCAAGATTGGAATATGACTTCCAACTCCAATGTTCAGAAATCTCTTGTGGTTTTTAATCTTTCTACTAACCTGAAGTCGTTACAACAATTTACATTGACTTTCGATATCCAATATCTAGGTAGTAGTATCACAATAGAAAAATCACAAGGTATTATAATTTAAGTACCTTGTCCAGCAACTCTTTATTGATTTCTTTTTCTTTGTCTGTTCAATCAAGGGACTCTACCAGACTAGTTAATCTTAGACTTTTTTGTTAGTTCAGGCTCATTAGCCTAAGCATGACTCTTTGCACCTTCTTTTTCTTTTTTCTCAAAGAATTATTGCTCCGTTGAAGATACATCTTCAGATGTACAAAAAACTCCCAACATTTGAAAGATTTTCTCCCACTGAGCATCATCAAATTTACAACTAAATTTATGTTCTTTGCTGCTCTCAATAACACCACACAGTGATATGATCATTTGTCCACTTCTAATAAGTGCCCTTGATTGCATCATATGTGTTGGATGTGAGAACTTTAGGTGCTGGATCCATAATCATATTTAGGATCCATTCGTGCTCTAGAACTATTTGCAACTTTCGATACCAATTATCGAAGTTGAATTTTATAAATCAGTCACTGTCAAATAGTGAATGGAGCAACGTACATCTAGCCATAGTTGAAAGAAAAACATAAAATCTCTATATTTATGAATTGATTAAGCCTAAAGACTTAGACTTTAGTCTAAAGATTCTCTTACTATTTTATACTAATTGATAGCCTCTACCTCTAATTTGAGAAATTACCTTAATTTCTTAATGGATACTAGAATCCATACAGACTGCATACAGGCTTGAGGATGGCTCGATCAACCCATATGATCTATGGATAGGTTTTTAACTAATTATTTTTTTAAATAATTTTTAGTAATTAATTTTATCTCAGATTTTATTTTAGTAGGCGATGGGCCTCCATTGAAAGTTTTGGTTAGGTCAAACCATTAATATGAACTTACTCAGTATTTCTAACTAATGAATGATCAGGCTCGAAGATGGCTCGATCAACCCAACCATCATTAGATAGTACAACAGAGTCATCATATGATGAATGATAATTTCATCATTCAAAGAGAACACAAGATGGATGGCATCTGCAATGTCAATCAGAAATAATGGATCCATTATCATTCACTTTAATGGGAGGCTATGATCTAGTTATCCCCATAACTAGCTCATTTTATAGACCTAATAATTTAGAAGATTTGATAATTAATTTTAAGAAGAAATGAGAAGAGATCAACCAATAAACCACAATCCTCCCACTGACTTCACCAAGTCATTGAATTAGATTAAGGTCATGCTGGTTGAACTGGCATCTATATCAGTCACACTGATCAACCTTAATGGCATGGGTCAATCCGAATCACTTAACGGTCTAATCAAGACATAATTCATCAAATTGACCAGATAAGTGAGATCGATGGGAGGGTCTGCTAAGCTTGCCTTAGACACCATCAAAATGGCTAGATAAGTCGCTCCAATTAAAAATCATCGATCGAAATGTCAAACTTACTTTAGACATCAATTGGTTAATTAGTTTCGATTTGACTAACTTAATGATTCTGGTTCAACCACTAAGCCACAATCAAGGTCCATTTGGTCTAATCAAAGACATAGACTTGACCATCTACAACTATTATATTCATTCTAGAAAAATTCTGATTTAATCTAATTCAATATTTGGTTAGATTTAATCAATTTCTCTAGTTAGTCCATTAACTCTTTGATTCTAACCTTAGGTCTAAACTAATTAAAAAGATCTGATTTGAGCTAACCCATACCCCCATATTTTATGCGAATGATATTAAATCTTTAATTCATAACACTTAATTCTCAATTAAGTTCAGCAGCAACATGGATTTAGGTTATGATTTAAAATAAATTTAATTTTTTATTTTATAAATAATTTATAATAAATATTATACAAAGATTTTTTATTCTAAAATTGGATTGACTCAATCAACATTGAGCCAGCTACACATAGAGATTGGGTCGACTCAATAATTGTACGAGCACGATTCAAGAAGTTTCAGATCTGAAAATTTTTGCATAACACTAAAATAAAATCAATCATAATATTTTTAGATCATATCTAAAACTTTTATAATTTAAGATTTCATTTTATCATGATTAAAATAATTTTAATCATATAGATTAGATATCTTATTTTTATATAACTTTGTATTACATACAACAAACCTAGGGTTTCAAGATCTAGGATTTTGCAGAAAAATAAGTTCTTTCTTTCGTGTTCTTCTTCATGGGATCTAATTACATGACACCCCTACACATAATAAGAGCACCCCATCGAATGAAAAGAGAGAGCTTTGAAACCTTTCTTGCTCCTATGACCGGATGGCCTGATGATCAATCCAATCTAAATACTTGCTAATCGGATCATCTAATCTAATCACATATCATATATGCTTGAATTTAGATCTGATCTAAATTACATCAGATCTGATTATAATTTTAGATTATATCTAAATCAGATCATAAATATCACATGCATGACATAAAATCAGATTTTATCAAGGATAAGCACAAACTAGGATAATCTTTTCATTGTAAGGGGTAAATCGTACAGCAGGATAACCTTATGTCAGTTTGTGTGATCAACCATTAATTAAATTTAGATCAAATATTAAATATCAGATCTAAATAAAATTAAATTTTAGATTTAACATATACATATAACATGTCATAACTAACCTTGCTCTGATATCACTGTTGGAATGCGTAGGCAATTTCATGCATGTATTTTGAAATTTTTTTCAAAAAAATTACAGCGAAAGATAACTAAATTAATCAAATTAATCTAATATATACATGATCTAATCATCAAATCAACCTTCTCTAGGATCTATGACATGATATGTTACATATAAAATCTGAAAAATACTGAAGATAAAATCAATATGTATGCATGTGAGCAGTAGATTACATCTACTTCTAATCTGAGTTTAGAACT
>NC_025996.2:120871538-120904634 GCF_000442705.2 Elaeis guineensis | reverse complement strand
AAGGAGTGTGAAGATATTGGTATGGCATACAGGTGAGATGTAGGGGTACATCATCATGGAACGTGACCAACTCCAGAGCATTCTGCTGTCGAGAATATCTCTGATGGGATATAGGTATAATGTTCCTTAGACTTGAGATCACCTCAGTGACTTGCAAGCAACTCACTGTGCTTTGGTACTGGACTAACTGAATTTCTAATTTAGTGACAGAAGGCTTCTGGGCATAATCAAGTACTTGCAAATCAGAGTGTGATCGAGATGGATTGATGACTCCAAGAGTTGGAGAAGAATGAGTCACTGTATTTCAATTTAGCAAAATCTTGGCCGGGATAATCCATCAGATGGATTTGATATTTTGAAATACAATGTGGACAACCTGATCAGAGTTGACAGTTGAACTCTGAGGTTCCTATGATCATTTTGGTCAAGGGGATGAATTATATGGAAACTATATCCGTATGGTTCTAAGGATGTTGTTCTACACATTCGACCTATCCGATCATCGGGTACCATTGCTAGATGTCACTTCGATTGGTATAAAAATTTATTTCTATGCTATAGACTTAGGTTCGGACCTATGAGGTCACACACATTAGAGTTCATGATCCGATCGGATGGTTGATCAACAATTAAGAATCGTTCTAGGGTTAAATGATCAATACGATTGACATTTAACCTAGTGCAAGTGTTGCAGGAGGATGATTAGTAATTCGATTGCTAATTGGCTTAATTTGATTAAGCTAATGGGCTGAGATTAAGTTAATTGAATATGATTTAATTAGATTTGATTTGGGCTTGATTGGATCAATCCAATTGGTTTATTGGATAAGCCAAGTGCAAGGAAAAAACTAGTCCTAGTTAATTAGGACTTGGATCAACCTAATTTTAATTTGATTAAAAAATTAAATCAGATTTAAATTAATTTAATCTTATTAAATTAGATTCTTAATTGGGTTAAAATCTATTTTAATTAGGTTGATCTAATTTTGATTTGATTTGGTTTGAGAAACCAAATTAAAACAAGTCATAAGATAGAATCCTAGTAAGACTAGGATTCCACCTTGCGCCACATAAGCCCCCCCCACGCCTCTCTCTTATTCCATGCCAATCCCTCTTATTTTGTGCAACAAAAGCCCTCTCCCAGGTCTTTCCCATGTTCAAAAGGTTTCCTCTCTTCTTTTATACATGGAAAGTGGTTGTGGATCAAATCAAAGTAGGAATAAGTTTGGATTTCAAATTCTATGAGATAGAGTTTTAAAATCCAAAACTCTTTCCTTTTTGCATTGAATTTATCCAAATTTTTTTTGAAATTTTCATGGTTTTAGGCACACATTGTGCATCTTTTGCTGGTGGTCCATGCATGAAAATGAGGAGGAGGTGCCCAAGAGTTGGGCCCCCTTATCTTGCCATGTTTGGATAAGCCTTGACTAGGTATTTGACCTAGACAAGGACTCTATCATATCTCTCTCTATAAAATGAGTTTCTTATGAAATTTTTGAAAAATATAGAGATTTGAGAGACCTTTGGGGATCCAAAAATTAAAGAGAAAGACTTTGGATCGGGAGATATAATAGACACAAGATAGGATGTCTAGGAGAGAGTAAAGAGAAGAAGAAGAGGGTCTTCTTCTAGGGTTGTTAGTTTCATCTCTTTCCTTCCTCCATCTTGAGTTTTCTAAGAGCATCTTAGATCTAAAATCCTCCTTCTACTTCTATCTTTGGAAGAGCCCAAATCAAGAAGAATGAGGCACCTGATCAACCATCGAAGAAGGATCAGGTAGTACTAGCATACTGTGCTGATTTTCTGAAGCAGGACTTCTGATCGAGATTCGTGGCTCGTGTAGATGACTCTAGAGATCGATGCATGTGTGGTTTGCAACATCATCCTCAAGCCCGGATTAATAATGTTAGAACATCTAACTTCAAGATAATAGATCTGATCTATTGTTTAATATATATATAGATGTAGTATAGAAACATGTTGATATGATCAACATGTAGTTCATGCTCTATATATTTTAATTTGATTTAATGCTATGTAATAATCATGTAATAGAATCTTAGATCTAGAGATTTTTGATTTTAAAAATAAATTTTGATTTATTTTAGTCTTCCACTGTCTGATCTTGAAAAAGTTTCAAGATCTACCTGAAAACCTAGATCTGGTTCCTTCGGTTTGGTCCTATAAATAAGTCACTGTCAAATAATGTACGAAGCAACGACATCTAGCCATAATGAAAGAAAAATACAAGACCTCTATGTTGATGAATTGATTAAGCCTAAAGACTTAGACTTTAGTCTAAAAGTTTTCCTACTATTTTAGTCGAAGTGATAGCCTCTGCCTCTAATTCGAGAAATTATCCTAATTTCTTAGCAGATACTAGAATCCAACAGATTATATAAGTCTAAGTATGGCTTGACCAACCTATATGCATCTATGGGTAGGTTGTCAACCAATTATTTTTTTAAATAATTTTTAATACTAAGTTTCACCCCAGGTTTATTTCAATAGATGATGGGCCTCCACTGAAAGTCCCGATTAGGTCCAACCATTAACATAAACCTACTCAGTATTCTAACTAATGAATAATCAGGCTCAAGTATGGCTCGACCAATCCAACCATTCATCAGATAGTACAATAGAGTCATCATATGATGAATGATAATTCTATCATTTAGAGAAACATCAAACGGTGGGTGCCTGCAATGTCAATCAAAAATAATGGATCCATTATCATTCACCTTAATAGGAGGCTATGATCTAGTTATCACTATAATCAGTTCATTTTATGGATCTAATAATTTAGAAGATTTGATTAATTTAGAGAAGAGATTTGATCAGCTAACTAACAATCCTCTCACTGACTTCACCAAATCAGATCAAAGAAGATTAAGCTTAATCTGATCCATCCAACTAGTTATAAATCTTTCCACTGACTTTACCAAGTCATGAAGAGACTCAAGACTAGCTAGTCAATCTAGGAGTACCTAGATCAGTCATACTGATTTACCTTTGCAGCATGGGTTAGCATGAATCAATGAGCAATCTAATCCAAAGCTGATTAACCCATCGGTCAGATAAGTAAGATCGATAGGAGGGTATACTAAGCTTGCCTTAGATATCATCAAAATGGTCAGATAAGCCACTCTCAATTAAAAATCATCAGTCAAATGCCAAACTTATCTTAGACATCAATTGGTTCATCAGTTTCAATTAGGTTTGCCTAAAGACTCAGGCCCGACCACTGAGCCACGATCAAGATCCATTGGGTCTAATCAAAGATATAGACTTGACCATCTACAACTATTGTATTAGTTCTAGAAAAATTTTGATTTAATCTAATTCAATATTTGGTTAGATTTAATCAATTTCTCTACATAGTCCATTAACTCCTTGATTCTAACCTTAGGTCTAATCCAATTAAGATGACCTGATCAAGCTAACCCATATTTTATGCGAATGATATTAGATCTTTAATTCACAATTCTAAATCAAATTAGTTCAACTTAATTCTGAATTAAGTGTAGGTTCAATATAGGTTTAGATTTAGATTTGAACAATTTCAATTTTTTATTTTGTAAATAATTTATAATAAATTTTATGCAAAGAATTTTTATTCTGAAGCTGGATCGACTCAATCAACATTGAGCTAGCTACACAAGGAGACTCAGTCAACTCAGTTCAAAACTGGGTCGGCTTAATAATTTTGGAGCATGTTTCAAAGAATTTAGATCTAAAAATCTTACATAATGCTAAAATAAAATCAATCATAAACATACTTTTAGATCATATCTAAATTTTTTTATGGTTTCAAATTTTATTTTTTATGATTAAAATAATATTAATCACATAGATTAAATGGTTTACTTTTCATACAACTTTGTATCACATACAATAAATCTAGGATTTCAAGATCTAGGATTTTGTAGAAAAGTAAGTTCTTCCTTTCACATTCTTCTTCATGGGATTTAATCACATGGCATCCCTACACACATAAGAGTACCCTATCGAATGAGAAGAGAGAGTCTTTAAACCTTCTTGCTCCTATAACCAGATGGCCGATATCAACCCAATCTAAGTACTTACTAATCTGATCATCTAATCTAATCACATATCATATATGCTTAAATTTAATCTAATCTAAATTATATCAGATCTGATCATAACTTTAGATCACATCTAAATTAGATTATAAATATCATATGCAACATATAAAATCAGATTTTATCAAAGATTAGCATAAACTAGGACAACCTATTCACTGTAAGGGATAAATCCTACAGTAGACAATCTTATTTTTGTTTGTAATCCATCACTAATTAAATTTTAATTTAAAATATCATATATCAGATCTAAATAAAATTAAATTTTAGATTTAATATACACATATAACATGTCATAATGAACCTAGCTCTGATACCATTGTTGAAAAATGTAGATGATTTCATGCATGTATTTCAAAAAATTTTAAAATAAAATATAGTAAAAGATAACTAGATTAATCATATTAATCTAATATGTATATGATATAATTATAAATCAATCTACTCTAAGATCTATGATATGTTGCATATAAAATTGAAAAAAATAGAAGATAAAATCTGTATGTATACATATGAGCAGTAGATCAAATCTATATTTCTCTGAGTTCAGAACTCGATACTGAGTGTGGGTGATGATCGTCACTGTGAGAGATTGGTAAAGATAATCCTCATTGATTTCTTACAGCCGCACATGTATTCGTCTCTACGAAAAATTCACTCGAAGTCACGATATGATCGTCTTCTCGGAAGTGCTAGCTCACACGAAGACCATCTTCTTGGCTGATCTGGATCTTTCTTCAAATCTTTGAATCTTTTTAGAGATTGAAGATAGATATCTGAGAGATGAGAAGTAAGAAATATGGAGAGGAGATGTCTTCTCTTTTTTTTTCTCTTCGCAAATGCTTAAGACCAAACCTAGAAACTAGTTTGCACTCACCCAAGAGAAGACTCTCCTTTCTTTTTCACACAAAACTATGCCAAGCCTCCAATGTGAAGGCCTCTCTCTCTGGTCTCTTACATGCATAAAAAAATAAAACTCCTTTATTTGGCGTGAAAGGAGGTTAGGATGAAGAGTCCAACAATGTTTGGACTCTTCTTTCTTTGTCGCTCCTCAAAATTTCACACCAAAAATATGTGGATGCCAACAAAGTATTTCCATGGTAAACCAGATCCTCATCTAATTCCATATTAAAAAATTTCTTTTGTCGCACAAAAGAAAGGAAAAAGAAGGAATGGCGCAAGTTATAGATAAGTCAAACATTATCCATATATGGTATCAATTCAAATCAAATTTGAACATACCATTTAACACTAGATTATATCCAATTTGGATGTGAGAAAGGGAGGGTAGAAAGCCTTTTGGTGTGGAAAAAGCTCATGCAAAAAACTTTTGTGCATGGAGAAACGTGGGTGTCCAAAGTTGTGGTGCAAGGGAGGAGTCCAACATTTTATGGACTCTTGATTTTCTTATTTGACTCTTAAACCAAATCACATCTGGTTAAGTCCAAATAAATAGATAAAATTTAATCTAATTAGATTCATAATTTTTTAATCAAATTAGAAATTGATTGAATCAAAGTCTTAATCAAATCAAAGATAATTCTCCCTTAGCGATTAGATCATCTCATAATCTAATCGGGTCAAACCTAATTGAATCTAATTCAATCAGATTTTATCTAATCCTCTTTGCTCAATCAAATTATATTAATTAGCAATCTAATTTTAATTAATTTTTTATTAATTCATTAATACTCATGAATAAATTTATTATAACTTTTCATAAGGATAACCATCAATTGAATCGACGATTGTTTCCCTTGAACGATTCTCAATAATTGATCAACACATGATCAATCAGAAATTCTTTTAAGTGTGACCCCATAGGTTTGAACCTAAGCCAGTAGCATAGAAATAAATTTCTAAATCAATGATGTAATCATCTAGCAATGAGACTCGACATTCGGATAGATCGAATGATGGCGAAGCAACATTCAAGAACCTACTGGCATATGGTTACCGTATAATTCATCTCTTTGACCCAAATACTCAAGGACGATCTAGATTTAACTATCAACCCTAGATAAGTCATTCATATTATATTTCAATCTTTTTAATCCATCACATGGATTATCCAGACTCAATTTTACTAAATTAAATATATTGATACATAACTCTTACTAATTTGGAGGGGTCAATCCCATCTTGGCTCACGCACTGATTTAACAAGTACTTAACTTACCCAATAATCTTTCTTCATTGAATTAAAAATTTAGATAGTCTGGTATAAAGTACAGTGAGTTGCTCGTAAGTCATCGTGATGATCTCAGGTCAGAAAATATTATACCCATATCCTTCACGAGCTACTCTTGACAGCAGAGTGCTCCACAATTGATTATGTTCAGTGATGATTACTTCTACATCTCACCTGCATGCCATACCAGTGTCTCCACACATTTGGTTATGAGAACAACTAACGCATATAGCACACGATGACCTACACTTGATATCGCTATCATCCTAGTAGCAGCATATCATTTGGTCGCAAAATAATTTAAAGACTACGTGATAAATCCTCCTTTATCGATCAAAGTAATCCTAATGACTTCATCATAATACAAGGAGTTTGTTAGAAGATGTAATATTGTGATGAAAAAGGCCAAATAATTTTTATTATTGATCAATTCATATACATTTATAATTAGCATAATCATCAAATGATTGATTTTAGGACATATTTTTCAACACTTGGCCCCTCCGTCCGGGTCTAGGACCCTCCTCCATTCCTTCCATGCACGATCATGGAGATGGTGATGACGGTGATGACAATGAAGATGAGTGTGGGCCCCTCATGAACTTCAAGAGCTCCAAAGAGAAGGTCCTCGAGCAAGGGCTTGAGATCCTCCCATGTCACACTACTACCTCTTCACTCTCCCCCTAGCTCTCCATCATCGATAGCTCGCACCTTCTTGACCCCTCTATCTGAGTCTGGGACCCTCCCCCATCCTTGGGCTCCTCCCATTCCTCCCACAGCTACAGAGATAGTGATGATAGTGACAACAATGAAGAGGATGTAGGCTTCTCACGTACTCTAAGACCTCCAAGGAGAAGGTCCTCGAGCAAGAGTTCAAGGTCCTCCTTTGCCATACCGCTGCCTCTCTACTCTCCCCTCAGCTCTCCATCACCGGCATGCTATGCCTCCTTGGCCCCTCCATTTGAGTCTGAGATTATCCCTCCATCCCAATGGGCTCCTCCCATTCCTCCCATGATCGTGGAGATGATCATGACAATGACAATGATGAAGAGGAGCACGGGCTCCTCGCAAACTACAAGACCTCAAAGGAGAAGGTCCTCGAGCAAGAGACTGAGTTCCTCCCATATCGTGTCGCTACCTCTCTACTCTCCCCAGACCTCCATCACTGACACCCACACCTCCTTGGCCTTTCGTTTGGGTTGAGACCCCTACAATGTCCTTCTCCCCTTGCCTCTATCTGTGTATGCGACCTCATCCGGAGGCTCCATGGACTGGGCCATGGAGATACTCCTTATTATCCATAGTGAGTGCAAGGTTGCCTATGGCCAGATCTGATCAACAGATAGAGGATGACGGTGGGCTGATCTCCAAGAGAGAGTGCCAGGCTAGGACTTTAGCCATGTTCAAGGTGTGAAGTTTACTTCCATGTACATGCACCATTGGATCGGATGAGGGCTACTGTGGATTTATTTGTACCAAACACACAATAATTTGATTTAGAGGTATTTTAAAAATTTGATTTCACTATATTATGATAATCTGATAGTCATACCAAATATGTCAATCAAGATTTTTAGTAATTTTACTATAACATTACCTTCTTGTATCAAACACAATAATCAACATTACTGATAATTTAATGGTGGCAATCTATCTTGAAGGTAATCCACATTACCTTCCAAGATTGTCTGACAATGCACCAAACATAACCTCAAAAATAAGAAGAAAAGGAACAAAAGCATTAAGATGAGGATGAAGAATATCAAAAACCAACAAATACCTCTCAAAAGATACAAATAATTTACCAAAAGAATGAAGGTATGCTCATGGTCATCTTATAAAATTAATTATGATGATCCATCTTAAGATATTAAAACTAGAACATCTATCATCTTGCATTTGTTTCTCATACTGAATCCAAAAACATAATTAAAACTAAAAATATCATAATTGGATTAATACAATGTAAGAAGAACAAAATCAATTATAAAGAAATAAAAATTGGGAATTAGTTAAAGGCCTAGATATCATCCTATTATTGGCAAAAAATGAGCTTCTACAAACAAATTAGATAAACAAGAAATATAATTAGGAATAAAGTTAGATTAGTTATATGAGGATATAATCAAAAAGAAAAAATTGATTTTGATGAAACCTTTGTAGCAATAGTTAGACTTGAAGCTATTAGTCTATTTTTAGCTTTTGCATGCTTCATGAACTTCAAATTATTTAACATAGATGTTAAATATATATTTTTAAATGATAATATTATGGAGGAAGTTTATGTTGAATAACTTTTTGATTTTAAAGATCATGAATTTTCAACTCAAGTTTTCAAGTAAAATAAAGATTTGTATGGTCTGAAACAACCACCTCATGCTTAATATGAAAGATTAAGTAAGTTTTTTCTTAAAAATAATTTAAAAAAAAAATATTGGTACTTCCTTGTTTATTAAAAGAAAGTTAAGTATCTCTTAGTTGTGCAAATTTTTATGTTGATGACATAATTTTTGGTAATACTAAGAAATCTTGTGCAAAGATTTTGCTAAGTTAATACATGGGGAGTTCAAGATGAGCATGATGGGTGGAAAGCTAACTTTCTTTTTTAGACTTCAAATTAAGCAAAGAGAGGGGATCTTAATCAATCAAAGCAACTATATAAGAAAATTTTGAAAACATTTGAGGTGGAGAAAGCCAAAGGTATAAAAGTGATAAACTTATAACTAAGATGAAAGTGGTAAATTCACTGACCCTAAACTCTATAGAGATATGATAGAATCTTTATTTTACTTAACTGCCAGTAGGATGGATATTATATTGAGTATATACATGTGTATCAGATTCCAATCTAATCTTAAATAATCATATTTAGTTGCAGTTAAAAGAATATTAAGATATCTAATTCAAACTCAAAATATAGGTGTATGATATTGTAAGCAATTTTTTATCAATTTAATCATTTGTTCATATGCTAATTTTATTGGATGCAAATTAGATCAAAAGAGTATAAGTGAAGACTATCAATTTCTAGATATAAATTTGATCTCATGATTTAACAACAAACAAAATTCAATGGTTTGTCAACAACAGAAGTCAAATACATTGCAATGGAAAATTATTGTCCTTCGACCTTGTGGATCAAACAATAATTAAATATTATGACATTAAATGTAATAAAATTCTTATAAGATGTGAAAATACTAGTGCCATAAATCTTACAAAAAATCCAATTCGATACTTTAGAACTAAATATATTGAAATTAGATACCATTTCATAAGAGATTATGTTCAAATAATGATGTAATACTGAATTTTGTGCCAACCAATAAACAACTTGCTGATATCTTTACTAAACCTTAGAGTGAAGATAGATTTAGCTTAATTAGAAGAGAACTAGAGCTTTGTGATTCATTTAGTTGAACTCAAGTATTAAAATTTTTCATCTAGATTTATCAAAATTTCTTTCAGCCTGATCTGAATGCAATTTGATTTCAATTTGATTAAATTGTTCTTTGAATCAAAATTTATTCTGAGCCAGCCCTCCAGCCCCTAACATTAGGGAATTAACCTCTCAAAGCAAAGAGACTGCAAGTCGACTCAAAGAGTCAGGTCGCATACTTTTGTGCCACAGGAGTCGACTTATGAGAAGCCTTGAGTTGACCCCCATCTAGGAGTCGACTCATGGGTTTTCTCGAGGTGATATTGGGTTGAGGACAAGCTTTTTAATATGTGGCACTTCTATTCCATCTCTTTTGTGCCAAAACCCCTATCGAATTCATCTACCTTCTTCTCCACTCCATCCCCTTTCAATCATTTCTTGAGGTCTCTATTAGTCTCCCATGGCTCTAAATAATGACTCACATACCAATTGAAGCATTCATGCCAAGAAAATCCTTCAGCTAGATTCGTCTTTTTGGAACACACATGGTTAAGAGAAGGACAAAGTTTCGAGTTGACCCTGACCATGCTTTAAGGAGTGAGCAGTCGTCTCCACCCCCTCCACCTCCTCCTCCTCCGACACAACCCTTTCCCACTAAGGTACCCTTTTCTTCTCGGATTGTCACCATTGGATGCAAGATTGATTTGGAGTTTTTAGAGCCAGTGGGATTTGAGATTGGTAGAAAAATCAAAGAGTTGGGATGGGAGCTTGCTTGTTCATTGGATGTGCCCCAACCTTGTACTGGAGTTCTATGGAAATGTTAAGATTGCAGTTGAGGTATCAAGTCAGAAGTAAAAGGAGTGCAAGTTGTGACTAGTGCAACTAGCTTGGGTTGCACTTTTTGAATGGCTATAAAGGAGCACTATAGATCTTGTTGACTAGTAGAGGATTGGACTATGAGCTATCTTAGGTTGAGATGATGTGGATGAGCTTGAGGAGGTTAGTGCTTGTTAGTTGAGTGTGGAAATGAACCTCCTCCATCATATGATGAGTCAAATCTTCTTTCAAAAGATAGAAAAAATGCAACTTTATCTTTGAGAGGGATATCACTTTGATGTATCATGTGATCTATCAGATTCCACTCAACTTGCATGCTCTGATGACCTGCTAGATATAGGAAGCGGCAAACCAATCGAACGTATCATTACCTTACCACATGGTTCTCACCTTGATCTTTCGAGAGGAGTGGTGCTCGAGGGAGAGATATCCAAGAGTCTGTTGCACACAGACACGTACAACAATCACTCACTGCACAAGAGGGGATACTAGAATATGCGGGGTTGTTGGGTGCACCATGGTATAAAGAGGGATGAGCATAGAGGACAACATGATATAGAGTAGGGTGAACCTAACTTTGAACCTCTAGTAATCGAGGAGTGAGTTGCTACACTTGAGCCTTAGAGGGAGACAAAAAAGCAAAGTAAGCAGACACCATCCACCTATATAGCTTAAGGCATCCTGAATACTCATCCAGATTGTAGTTCAAGCCACATCATCTGACTGGATGATAACAACATATCTATGCTTAAGTTTATGACCTCTATTAAAGGAGAACTACAAATGTTTGCCATAGAGATCAAAAGGGACTTGCAAGAGACTCTGACTTAGATGCTTCGAGGTGCTCACGATCGAAATGTTCAGCCACCTGAGAAGATCAGAGAGACCTCACCATCAACCTAGTCTACACCATCTATTTAGGAGGCCCCCTCTCTCCATGCATGTTTAGGATGCTAGGATTCATTTTCTAGAGCCTTAGAGTTTCATATCCTAGCTATCTTATTTTGATATTTTATACCAACTTTAGTTATTACTTATGTTTGATGTTATGTATCTCTGTTTCCTTTGTTGGAAGTTATTATTAATGAAAATATGACCTCTTTATCTTAGTGCAAATGAATGTTGTTTTCTATGCTCAATTTATATTATTAATGATTTTACTTAGTATTCACTTTAATACAAGGAGGAGAGATAAAATTCTGCATGTTATCTTGTTGCATTCTTTTGGATAATGAAAAAAGGGGGAAAAAAATATAAGTAACTTAACTTTTCTTAGAAAAAAGGGGGAAGAAATGTATGTATGTTGCATGCAATTCTTTTTTTATTTGTGTTTGACTGAATTGGCATAAGAAAATGGGGGAGTATTGCAACATGAAATCTTAAAATTGTGAAATTACATATTTATAAGAAAAAGGAGGAGCAATACAATTTTCTTTCTTAAATTCTTGAATATTTTAAACATAATGCTATCTTTTAGAACTAATGCTAGTTAAAATGCCTGAATTATATACTCTTACAAATATGGCATGACTCTAATCCTTTGTATCAAGCATTTTTTTTGTTTCATTTCTTAATACTCAAAGAATTTTATCATCATCAAAAAGAAAGAGATTGTTGACCTAGGTATTAATTTTGATTATATCAAAATACTTGAGTACAGATGGTACTAATGTAAGTTTGAGAGAATGGTTGTAGGAGTTCTTATGATACTTAAAGGTTATACATATGACCAAGAAGAAACCATCTCAAAATAATCCAAATTCAAGTTTTTCAAATATTTTAACAAGTGTTGGAAAAGAAGAGTTGACCCGTGGTCATTAGGAGCCAACTCCCGAACAACCACAAGCTTAAACATATGATAATCAATTTTTTGAAAGTTTAGAAGCCAACCCCAAGATATCAAGAGTTAATCTCAACATATCTAAAGAAGACTGATACAATCCACATGTCAACCCCAACAAGACACAAGTAGAATCCAAAACAAGTCTCAAGGTGCAAATATAGAGCTATGAAATTTGACCCACTTATGAGTCGACCCCAGAGCTCCACAAGTCGACCCCAGAATGGTCTCAGGGTGAGACAGAAAGCAATGCAAATTGACCTATTCCTTAGTTGACCCCAGTACTCCATGAGTTGATCTCAGAATAGAATGAAATGATCCCAATTTTAACTGAGTTGACCCCAAAGTAGCCACAGTCAAAAGACAGAGAGCTGCCCTAAGATACTGTACTTTATGAGTTGATCCTGATAATGAGGAATTGATCTTAGATAGCAATGAGTCGACCCTTGGAGGAAATGAGTCGACTCCTCTACACCTAATAATGCAATAACTAGTTTTTTAGAACTTCTCCAAAAGTTAGAAAGAGGATAACGACTAGTTTGAGCTCACCAATAGTCAAATTGCCCCTTCTAGCCATTTTTTAGCATATTTAAAATAGAATTCAAGTGGAAAACTCATCCAAGTAAAAGAGCATCAAAAGAAAAGGACTTTTGAGAGTGCATTCAATTTCAATCGTATAAGACATTCCATGTACCCAATAAGAGAGGACAAGAGCATTCATTGAGTATGCTTGCAACTTAAAAATTCATCAAAGCAATTTGGTTACCCTCTCTCACGCAACTTAGAGGGAGTCAAAGTATTTAAAGAAGCTTCATCAATGACTTCCATTAAGCTTCAACAAGTTTCTATTTTGAGCTTTAAATACTTATCATATTCATTGTTTTGTGACAAGTTTTTTGGGATAGAAACTTAAAGATGAAAATCAATCCAAGGCCAAATTGGATGTGTATTTTGACTAAATCTTGGAAGACTTAGTTGGGTTAAGATTTTTGTTAATGATTCTACATAAAACCAACTATGTTAATATTAGAAATTATGTCCTAAAGTCAATCATTGGATGATTGCGCTAATTATAAATGTATATAAATTAATAAATAATAAAAGTTATTTGATATTTTTCATTACAAGGTTATATCTTCTAACGAACTCCTATATTGTGATGAAGTCCTTAGAACTACTTTGATCGATAAAGGAGGATTTATCGCATAGTCTTTAAATTGGTTTGCGATCAATTGATATGTTATTACTAGGATGATAGTGGTATCAAGTGTAGGTCGTTATGTGCCATATACGTTGGTTGTCCTCGTAACCAAATGGTGTGGAGATACTGGTATGACATGCAGATGAGATGTAGGAGTACATCATCACTAAACGTGACCAACTGTGGAGCACTCTACTGTCAAGAGTAGCTCACGAAGGGTATAGGTATAAGTGTCTCTTCGACTTGAGATCACCATGGTGACTTACAAGCAACTCACTGTACTTTGGTGTCAGATTAACTGAGTTTTTAATTCAATGACAGAAGATTTTTAGGTGCAGTCAAGTACTTGACAAGTCGGTGCGTGAGTCAAGATGGATTGACCCCTCTAAATTAGAAAAGATATGCATCAGTGTATTTCAATTTAGCAAAACATGGGCTTAGATAATCATGTGATAGATTTGACAAAGATTGAAATATAATATGGATGACTTATCTAGGATTGATAGTTAAATTTTAGGTCATCTTCGAGCATTAGGGTCAAAAAGATGAATTATACGGTAACCATACGGCAATAAGTTCTTGAATATTGCTTCGCCAACACTCGATCTATCCAGACTTCAGGTCATCATTGCTAGATGGTTACATTGATTAGTTCAAGAAGATATTTCTGTGCTATCGACTTAGGTTCGAACCTATGGGATCATACTCAAAAAAAAATTTTGACTAATAATGTAGCTGATTGATACGATCACGATGTTGTCATTAGGATACCATGATTATCAATCTAGTTTTGACTTCAATAAAAATTAAAAATATATAAAAAATAGTGAGTCGAGTCGAATCTACAGAGAAGGTAAGATTTTGATTTGAAATCTTTGATTTTATAAAAAAAATAAAATTTTGAAGAAAGTAATTTAAGTCAGAAAATAAAAATTAAAAGTATGAAAAATAAATTTGATATTAAAATCTACTAACTAGATCCTAGCATCTACTTACAATAAAAATAAATAATAAAAATTTAAAGTGTATAAAATAAATTGGTACTAAGATCTACTAATTAGATCCTAGCATCTAATTACAAAAAAAATAAAAGATAAGAATTTAAAGTGCAAGAAAATAAATTTTGCATTAATTGAAATTAAAATTTAAGTACAAAAAATTTAAAAAAATAATAAAATAAAATAATAATAAAATAATAATAAAGATCTAAAGTTGATCAGCCTAGCCTCGTCAAGAAGATGGTTGATGTCCTCTCTTTCTTTCATCATACTCCGTAGAGCGAACCTATTTTTCTTCTTCTTCTCCTTGGGTCCTAAAGCTATATAATATTCTTTTATCTTTTTTATCCTTTTTATTAAATTTTTTTACTCTCCAGATTTATTCCTGGATCTCCTATTTATAGATAAATTTTTTATATTTTTTTGGTAGGAAAACGAGTCCTAAAACCCTTAGAAAATGTATTAAATACTTAGGAATTTTTTTGGCCATCGGATGGAGCTTGGACCGCCCAAATCTGCCCAAAATCCACTATTTTAATCCTCATCAAAGTCAAATTCAATAATAGCCATCCGATCATGCTTCGGATGAGATCTGAGCCGTCAGATCGCACAAAAGATTTTTTTAACACAGTTGAGAGTGTCCTCAACCGTCCGATCGCGTGATAGATCACTTCTAGACCATCGGATCACACAGAAGAGTCCTATTCAAAGTCGGCAACATGTCTGGACCATTGGATCTGATGATGGATGCATTGTCAATTGTTAGATCATGCAAAAATCTCTCTTATAAATTGATAATGGATGCTGATCGTCGGATCTGGGTTGGGATGAATGTCAGCCGTTGGATCGCACCCAGAATCCTTCTCTCACTATGAGCTGCACCTGTGAACCACGAAACTATTCTCATGGATGCATCCTAGCTCTGTGGACTGAACAACCAATCCACCAGCATCAGAGGTAATATTTTTTATTTTTTAGGATATTTTGGCTCGATTTTTGCTCTGATTTTTGCTTGAAAATAGAAAAAAAATATGCATTAAATTTTTCAAAAATTTTTATTATTTTGGTACTTAAATTATTCAATTAAATTAACATCTATTTTTCATAAATACATTCTAATTTTATTTTTTTCAAAAATCTTTATTTTTGTAAAAAAATCTAATTTATTCATGAAATTAGGTTTTTTAGAAGATGTTAGCACCATAAATTATCAAAAATATTACAATAAATACAAAAATACATTACTTATCATACCTCCCAACTTGAACTTTGCTCGTCCTCAAGTAAAGAAAGAATTTAGAATCAAGTATTGTTTAACTTAAAATCTCAAATTTCACCAAATAATTTTCAAAAGGGCTACTAATATTCAATAGAGTATAAATGAGGTATGTCATTGGGTATTAATACTAATCAATATAAGAGTTAAACTAAAAATACTAAATCTTTTTTAAACTTTTTCAAATTTATTCTTACCTTTATCTCCAAATCATTAACTTCATATAGATAAGTATATTGTTACTTCCATTCTTCATTTATTGATTGATTTTTTTTTTTAACGTTGTACTGCTATTGAGTGTCTTAACCTCTTAAGCTTTTGTTTGACCCATGTAGTAAGTTTTCAATCAATGACTCCCAAACCAGATGACTTTAGGGCATTAGGTATAGAATACCCTTGAACTTACTTGCTCAAATCAAACAGACTACGAGTTAAAACTTGCTTTACAACAAGCTCCTTTGCCCTTCATACCTTTTGATGCGAACTCAATACTTGCTTAGGCAAAGAGGCTCGATTACTCAGTATGAAGTACTTGAAAACTCTTCTTCTTTTTTTTTTATTTTTATATATAAAGAAACGTATAGTTATCCTACACAGCCATAAGAAGTAAACTCTTCTTTGATGCTGTAAAAAAAATTTAGAAATACTCAAAGAAAATTATTTAAGTTCTAAACTTAACTCTTTATTGAGTTTTCTTAATACTTGATCCCTTAATATCTCACAAACTCTCTGATCTGTACATCAATTTTTTTTAAAAATATTTGGTTTAACTTAATTCTTAAGTATAATCAAGTACTTAAATACTAAATACTAACTTACTTGAGGACTTTAAAATTTAAAAATTTTTATTATCCCCCAACTTAATCGACATTATCCTCAATAGAGTGAAAAAATGAAGGGTACATGTAAAGAGAAAGAAAAAGAGAGATGTCATCTGATCCAAAATCTTTTCAAACTTGATTCTCCCCCAACTTAGCCAAGATTATCTTCAATCCCTACAAAAGACACTAAGTAAGACTTGATTAACCTAAAAAAATATAAAAGATACAAAAAGTATAAAATTAAAAATTAAAAACTGGTTGCCTCCCAGAAGTGCTAAGTTTACCGTCTTCAGCCAGACCATGCTGATTCTCTTATCTATCTCGTGTCAAATATTGGATTGATAAATTTTAATGGTTTTGGAT
This sequence comes from Elaeis guineensis, assembly GCF_000442705.2. Classification (NCBI taxonomy): domain Eukaryota; kingdom Viridiplantae; phylum Streptophyta; class Magnoliopsida; order Arecales; family Arecaceae; genus Elaeis; species Elaeis guineensis. The sequence continues at coordinate 120,887,625 of NC_025996.2, read as the reverse complement.
TATCAATCTTAGAAAGATGACTTATAATAAATTTTAGTATTTATTTCAATCTTTAAAAATATTTCATAATTTTATTTTTTATCAGTTTTATCTTTCCAATATTAAGAAGATAATTCATAAATCCATTGACAGACCCTTGTTTGCTGAGAATTTCTTCTATTTGTTCTTCTAAAATGCTCATGAATTAAGTTTTTGGGTTAGGAGTTGAGTTCGAAGCAATGGGTACAGAAAGGATATCACTTAATTCTTTAGATGTGATCAATGATAACTTCAGTTCTGGAGGAGGTGATTCTAAAGTGGAAGAACCGGCTTTTAGGTCTAAAGGAAATGGGATTCTTGATTTATATATCTCAGATAACTCATCCGCTCTCTTCTTTTCTTCACTTAGATCAATAACAATACTGGGCTCAGGTTCTTCTATTGGGTTAGTCTTAGTACTAATCTCCTTTTCTAAATTCTCTTTTTGGCTAGCATCAGTACTAGCCCTTTCATCTGATCTTGGTATGGATTCTAAGATTCTTCTAAGCTCAAGATTATTTATCATTTTCAAATTGAAGATTATTAAGTGAACATTGGATTGATGACTATGTCCAGGTGGTTGGTGGATGGGTGGTTATTTTCAAAATTCGATATTGATTGGCTCGACAATTGACCTAGTTCTCTCCTCATGATAGATTCAGCTAATTGACCTATTTGTGCTTCTAGTCTGACGAGGATTGCTGTTGGGTCATAATCATTTGTTGGAGTTGGTTAAATCTATCATCGGCTAGATTTGTCTGTTAGGAGATGGGTATGACAGTTGATTGTAATAGGATGGTTGAGTAGGCTGATTAGGCTGATCACTATTATAGGCATAGTTTTGGTATTGGGGCCTATTTTAAAAATTTTGCACAGAAGAATTTGGGTCTGAGCCTGTATCTGTTGGGGTCTCCAAGAAAAATTAGGGTGGTTCCTCCAATCTTGGTTATATGCATTTAAAATGGGTCATTGACAGGATTGGAATAACCTTGAGTAGCTTGAACTTGTTCTTAGATGAAAGGTGAAAACTGTACAGTCGTGGGACATTCACTCACATGATAGGCTGGGCTAGCACAGATAGAATAAATCTTTGATAATTGGGAGATGGTATGTATTATACAGGAGATTGTAGATCTAAGGCTAGGTATTTATCTATAAGAAGATCGATTTTATCTAATTTTTGGGCTAGCAGGTTCAAATCGATCTCAGGATTAGAGTTAGAATATTTGATCCCATAGAATGATGGAAATTCGATGGATTATAGGTGGAAGAAATAAAATATTTCTTCATCTGCCTAGGTGGTTCTCAAAATTTTCAGCCATTTGATTTTCAGATTTAATATGGATTAGTCGTTCAATTTCAAGATTAGGTTCAACTAGATCAGGATAAAAAATTATACCATGCATGTACCAGTGCAAGCCCTAATATGTGTGGTTCAGATTTTTTTTTTAATTTTATTTTTTAAGAAGAGGGAGAAAAGAAAAAGAAGAGAAAGAAAGAGAGAAGTTCTAAAGATGAGATCCTTAAGAAAGCCTAGACCTAAAGACGAAAGGTGAGAAGAATTAGTTGTGGTTGAGTGCTAATTGCAATCAAGTTAGCAGATAATTAAACCTAGACACCTACGGGTTCTTAGACCTAACAGTTCTATATAGAATGGCTTAGCCTAAATACAAATTGGGTTTATTCACACTTCCTTCAACTAGCCAGATAAGAAGTGGGGTCGTAGGGGTCTCCCCATTGCTTGCCTTAGACACCAATTGGATTGGCCAGATAAGCTAACAGAACTAATTAAATAACCATGAGTCTACTTAGGCTAAGCCTTTATAACCTCTAGCCTTAGACACCAGTTTCAGAGATGAGTCCAAACTTACTTTGCACTTGACTTCACCACAATACTCAAACTGAACTCAATTGATCCTAGAGGCCAATGTCTACTTAATTTTAATTAGATTAGGGTTAATGCAGGATGCTGGTTGGTTGTTTTTGGGCTAAAGAAGGATGATAAAATTCTCACCTTATCTTGTTATGGGTGTTGCCCTTAAATTGATTTAAGATGAATATGCACAACCAATTTCAAACAAGGGGTTCTATGCAACTAAATTAGATGTATGAAATTAATCAAACTTGATAGCTTACCTTGTCTCCAGCAATCACCAAAAGAAATTTTAAGATAAAGAATGCTTCTAACAACTAAATTTTTATTCTTGTCATATGATTTTTATTAGGTTCATGTGGGTAGATTTTAGGTTAATTTAAAAAAAATAATTAATACTAAAAAAATAGTTAGGATTAGGGTTAGGATTGATCTCACCAAGCAAAATTTGAAGCTTTCTATCTTCTTTTTTGAATTTTTGAAGTTTTTTTTGCACAAAGATAAAAAAATAGAAAAGTTAGTAAGTTAAATTTATAAGAAAATCAAAGAAATCAAATATTAAAATTATTATCTTCTCTAGCAATGGTGTCAAAAATTGATACGATCATGATATTGTCATTAGGACACCATGATTATCAATCTAATTTTGACTTCAATAAAAATTAAAAATATATAGAAAGTAGTGAGTCGGATTGAATCTATAGAGAAGATAGAATTTTGATTTGAAATCTTTGATTTTATAAAAAAAATAAAATTTTGAAGAAAGTAATTTAAGTCGAAAAATAAAAATTAAAAGCATAAAAAATAAATCTAGTACTAAGATCTACTAACTAGATTCTAGCATCTACTTATAATAAAAATAAATAATAAAAATTTAAAGTATATAAAATAAATTAGTACTAAGATCTACTAATTAGATCTTAGCATCTAATTAAAAAAAAATAAAAGACAAAAATTTAAAGTACGAGAAAATAAATTTTGTATTAATTGAAATTAAAATTTAAGTATAAAAAATTTAAAAAAATAATAAAATAAAATAAAAATAAAACAATAACAAAGATCTGAAGTTGATCAACCTAGCCTTATCGAGAAGATGATTCATGTCCTCTCTTTCTTCCGTCGTACTCCGTAGAGTGAACCGATTTTTCTCTTTCTTCTCCTTGGATCCCTAAAGCTATATAATATTTTTTTTATTTTTTCTATTTTTTCATTGAATTTTTTTACTCTTCAGATTTATTCCCAAACTCTCTATTTATAGATAAATTTTTCATATTTTTTTGGTAGGAAAAGAGTCCTAAAATCTTTAGAAAATATATTAAATACTTAAGAATTTTCTTGGCCGTCGGATGGAGCTTGGACCACCCAGATCTGCCCAAAATCCACTTTTAATCTTCATCAAAGTTGGATTCAATAATAGCCATCTGATCGTGCTTCGGATGAGATCTAGGCCGTCGAATCGTGCAAAAAGTTTTCTTAACAAGTCGGGAGCGTCTTCAGCCGTCCAATCGCATGATAGATCATTTCTAGGCCATCGGATCGCATAGAAGAGTCCTATTCAAAGTCGGTAACGCATCTGAATCATTGGATCTAATGATGGATGCATTTTCGATCGTTAGATCATGCAAAAACCCCTCTTATAAACTGACAATGGATGCTGACCGTCGAATCTGGGTCGGGATGAATGTCAGCCATTGGATCATGCCCTGAATCCTTCACTTGTCGTGAGCTGCACCTGTGAACCTCAAAACTATTCTCGTGGACTGCACCTTGGCTCTATGGACTGAGGATCAGTCCATCGTGCATCAGAGGTAATATTTTTTATTTTTTAGGATATTTTGGCTCGATTTTTGCTCTGATTTTTGTCTGAAAAATTAAAAAAAAATATACATTAAATTCTTCAAAAAATTTTTATTATTTTGATACTTAAATTACTCAATTAAATTAACATCTATTTTTCATAAATACATTCTAATTTCATTTTTTTTTCAAAAATCTTTATTTTTGCAAAAAAATCTAATTTATTCATAAAATTAGTTTTTTAGAAGATGTTAGCATCATAAATTATCAAAAATATCTATAATAAATATAAAAATATACTACTTATCACTGATCTAATTGATGGTTAACCTTATGCAAAAGTTACAATAAATTAATTTATCAAGTGTTAGTAAATTAATAAAAATTAATTAGTAATTAGATTATTAATTAGCTCAATCTGATTGAGTAAAAAAGATTAAATAAAATCTAATTGAATTAGATTCAATTAATTTTGACCCGATTAGGTTAAGAGATGATCTAATCACTAAGGGAGAATTATCCCTGATTTGATTAAGATTTTGGTTCAATTAATTCTTAATTTTATTAAAATCTGATTAAAAAATTATGAACCTAATTAGATTGGATTTCATATACTTTATTTGGGCTAAACCAGATGTGATTTGGTTTGAATCCAAATAAGGAAACTTAGAGTCTTTATTGGAATAGGACTCTTCTTTCTTATGCCAATCTAGTTTGTATGTCATATATCTCCACACACAAAATTATTTTGTATGAGATTTTTTTACATCAAAGAGTCCTTTTCCTTCTCTATCTCACATCCAAATTTGATTTGATTTGGATAAAAAAATTTTAAAATTAGATTTTAAAATATTCTTTATCAGGAAAATCTGTTCTCATCCAGATCAACCTCTCCATGCCAATAAATTTTGTTCTCATTATATGTGTAACATTTTGAGAATATTTTTTATAAGAGATTAGGAACTTATTTATCATAAAAAAATATGAGCAAAAGCATCACATATTTTTTTTATATATTTTGAGATGTGAAATTGAGAAGGGAGGCAGAATCTTGTAAGAGTCCATGATGACTAGGACTCTTCACCCCACCTCCTTACATGCCTATAAAAGGAGTTTTTGTGGTTTCTTTTGTATGTGTCAGATACCAAAAGAGAGATCTTCATGTGAGAGAAGTTTGGGCATGATTCATGATGTAAAAAAATAGAGAGGAGGATCCTCTCTCTTGGGATGTGTGCAAAAATCTGAATACCAGATTTTTGGTTCTAAAGATTTAGGAAGAGAGAATAAATTAAAAAAAAATATTTTCTTCTCTATCTTTTTTGTACCTTTTTATCTCCTCTAAAAGTTCATCTTCAATCTCTAAAAAGGTTTCAGAGATTTGAAGAAAGAATCCAGATCGGCCAAGAAGAAGGTCTTCGCGTGAGCTAGCACTCCCGAGAAGATCGATCAGATTGGGGCTTCGAGTGAATTTTCTGTAGAGACCGGATGCATCTGTGCCTACAAGCAACTAGCAAGAATCTTCTCTGTCATGTCTCTCAGTAGTGATGATCGTCGATCCATGTAAAGGTATTGAGTTCTAAACTCAGAATAGAAGTAGATGTGATCTACTGCTCGCATGCATACATATTGATTTTATCTTCAGTATTTTTTAGATTTTATATATAACATATCATGTCATAGATCCTAGAGAAGGTTGATTTGATGATTAGATCATGTGTATGTTAGATTAATTTGATTAATCTAGTTATCTTTCGCTGTAATTTTTTTGAAAAAAATTTTAAAATACATGTATGAAATCGCCTACGCATTCCAACAGTGGTATCAGAGCAAGGTTCGTTATGACATGTTATATGTATATGTTAAATCTAAAATTTAATTTTATTTAGATCTGATATTTGATATTTAGATCTAAATTTAATTAATGGTTGATCGCACAAACTGATATAAGGTTATCCCGCTGTACGATTTATCCCTTACAATGAAAAGATTATCCTAGTTTGTGCTTATCCTTGATAAAATCTGATTTTATATCATGCATGTGATGTTTATGATCTGATTTAGATATAATCTAAAATTATAATCAGATCTGATGTAATTTAGACCAGATCTAAATTCAAGCATATATGATATGTGATTAGATTAGATGATCCAATTAGCAAGTACTTAGATTGGGTTGATCATCAGGCCGTCCGGTCATAGGAGCAAGAAAGGTTTCAAGGCCCTCTCTTTCCATTCAATGGGGTGCTCTTATGATGTGTAGGGGTATCATGTAATTAGATCCCATGAAGAAGAACACGAAAGAAAGAACTTATTTTTCTGCAAAATCCTAGATCTTGAAATCCTAGGTTTGTTGTATGTGATACAAAGTTATATGAAAAATAAGATATCTAATATATATGATTAAAATTATTTTAATCATGATAAAATAAAATCTTAAATTATAAAAATTTTAGATATGATCTAAAAATATTATGATTGATTTTATTTTAGTGTTATGCAAAAATTTTCAGATCTGAAACTTCTTGAATTGTGCTCGCACAATTATTGAGTCAACCCAATCTCTATGTGTAGCTGGCTCAATGTTGATTGAGTCAATCCAATTTTAGAATAAAAAATCTTTGTATAATATTTATTATAAATTATTTATAAAATAAAAAATTAAAATTATTTCAAATCATAATCTAAATTCATATTGATGCTGAACTTAATTGAGAATTAAGTATAAATTGATTAGATCTAGAATTGTGAATTAAAGATCTAATGTCATTTGCATAAAATATGGGGGCATGGGTTAGCTCAAATCAGATCTTTTTAATTAGGTTAGACCTAAGGTTAGAATCAAAGAGTTAATAGACTAACTAGAGAAATTGATTAAATCTAACCAACTATTGAATTAGATTAAATCAGAATTTTTCTAGAATGAATATAATAGTTGTAGATGGTCAAGTCTATGTCTTTGATTAGATCAAATGGACCTTGATTGTAGCTCAGTGGTTGAACCAGAATCATTAGGTTAGTCAAATCAAAACTAATTAACCAATTGGTTTCTAAAGTAAGTTTGGCATTTCGATCGATAATTTTTAATTGGGAGCAGCTTACCTAGCCATTTTGATGGTGTCTAAGGCAAGCTTAGCTGACCCTCCCATCGATCTCACTTATCTGGTCAATTTGATGAATTATGTCTTGATTAGACCGTTAAGTGATTCGAGTTGATCCATGCCATTAAGATTGATCAGTGTGACTGATATAGGTGCCAGTTCAACCAGCATGACCTTAATCTAATTCAATGACTTGGTGAAGTCAGTGGGAGGATTGTGGTTTATTGGTTGATCTCTTCTCATCTCTTCTTAAAACTAATTATCAAATCTTCTAAATTATTAGGTCTATAAAATAAGCTAGTAATGGGGATAACTAGATCATAGCCTCCCATTAAAGTGAATGATAATGGATCTATTATTTCTGATTGACATTACAGATGCCATCCATCTTGTGTTCTCTCTAAATGATGGAATTATCATTCATCATATGATGATTCTATTGTACTATCTAATGATGGTTGGATTGATCGAGCCATCTTCGAGCCTGATCATTCATTAGTTAGAAATACTGAGTAGGTTCATGTTAATGGTTTGACCTAACCAGAACTTTCAATGGAGGTCCATTGCATACTAAAATAAAATCTGAGATAAAATTAATTACTAAAAATTATTTGAAGAAATAATTAGTTGAGAACCTACCCATAGATGTATATGGGTTGATCGAGCCATCCTTAAGCCTGTATGCAGTCTGTATGGATTCTAGTATCCATTAAGAAATTAAGGTAATTTTTCAAATTGAAGGTAGAGGCTACCAATTAGTATAAAATAGTAGGAAAATTTTTAGACTAAAGTCCAAGTCTTTAGGCTTAATCAATTCATAAATATAGAGGTCTTGTATTTTTCTTTCAACTATGGCTAGATGTACGTTGCTCCATTCACTATTTGACAGTGACTGATTTATAAAATTCAACTTCGATAATTGGTATCGAAAGTTGCAAATAGTTCTAGAGCATGAATGGATCCTAAATATGATTATGGATCCAGCACCTAAAGTTCTCACATCCAACACATATGATGCAATCAAAGGCACTTATTAGAAGTAGACATATCACTGTGTGGTGTTATTGAGAGCAGCAAAGAACATGTGTTGGTGCAAAAATCCGCTTGCACCGGAGAAGCTGGAGTTGGGGGAGTCACGGTCGCCGTCGGGACCTGCAAAAGAAGTCTAAACTGGAGGTGGGGTTGCTCCGGCAAGACCCTCCGATGCTCAAGTCAGTTCTCTGCCTCAACAAGAATGGAGTGCTCGAACAAAAATTTTAGCAGAGTTTTTAGGTAAAAACGAGAGCTTAGAAAATAACGTATCTGGGTTCCCCCCCTTTTATAGGCGGAGGGTGCAACAGACTGATAACGATGTTCGTAACCGTCTGGTAGTGGGCCGCCCATAGTCAGGAGGAATTTGTTGCGAAGAGTAGTGGAGTAGACCCGTGGCTGTCACCGAAGCGCGCCACGTGGAGTCTGCCGCAGGGAGTGGAGCGGCGTCCGTTGTCGCGACTTACCAGGGGATGGAAGAATCGCGCGGTATCCATCGCAGAAAGTGGAGCAGGATCGTGGGCATCATAGCGGTCTGCCAGGGAGTAATGGAGCCGCACGGAATCCATCGCAGGGAGTGGAGCAGGATCGTGGCCGTTACTGCATCGTGTCAGGGAGTGCAGACCTGTCGGCTGAAGTTCGGCTGGAGTGTCTGGCAGAGAGGGGTGGTTAGCTATCCATTTGAGAGGAGTCCGGAGTCTGGCTCCCGTAAGAGTCCGGACGAAGTCTCCCTTTAGCCAAAGTCGGGGATGAGGCCCGGCTCCCGTAGGGGTCCGGGTGGAGTCTTCCGGCAATTAAAGTCAGGGACGAAGTCCGACTCCCGTAGGAGTCCGGACGAAGCTTACCAGCAGTTGAAGTTGATGACGGAGCCTGGCTCCCGTAGGAGTCCGGGTGAAGTCTGCTTCCAGTCGGAGTTGTGGGAGGAGTCCGGCTCCCGTAGGAGTCCGGACGAGGTCTGTCTGCGGCCGGAGTCGGAGATGAGGCCCGGCTCCCGTAGGGGTCCGGGCGAAGTCTTCCTTGGAGTCGCTGACGGAGCCCGACTCCCGTAGGAGCCCGGGCGGAGTCTTCCTTGGAGTCGCGGACGGAGCCCGGCTCCCGTAGGAGTCCGGGCGGAGTCTTCCTGCAATTGAAGTTAGGTGCGAAGTCCGGCTCTCGTAGGAGTCCGGACGGGGCTTACCGGCAGTTGAAGTTGGCGACGGAGCCCGGCTCCCGTAGGAGTCCGGGCGGAGCCCCCCTTGCGGTTGAAGTCGTGGATGGGGCCCGGCTCCCCTAGGAGCCCGGGCAGAGCCTTCCTTGGAGTCGCGGACGGAGCCCGGCTCCCGTAGGAGTCCGGGCGGAGTCTTCCTGCAATTGATGTTAGGTGCGAAGTCCGGCTCCCGTAGGAGTCCGAACGGGGCTTACCGGCAGTTGAAGTTGGCGACGGAGCCCGACTCCCGTAGAAGTCCGGGCAGAGTCCCCCTTGCGGTTGAAGTCGTGGATGGGGCCTGGCTCCCGTAGGAGCCCGGGCAGAGCCTTCCTTGGAGTCACGGACGGAGCCCGGCTCCCGTAGGAGCCCGGGCGGAGTCTTCCTTGGAGTCGCGGATGGAGCCCGGCTCCCGTAGGAGTCCGGGTGGAGTCTTCTGCTGAGAACTTTGGCTGTGGGTATTTTATACCCAACAATACATAGAACTCCTGCAATTAAAGTCAGGTGCGAAGTCCGGATCCCGTAGGAGTCCGGACGGAGCTTACTGGTAGTTGAAGTTGGCGACGGAGCCCGGCTCCCGCAGGAGTCCAGGCGGAGTCCTCCTTGCGGATGAAGTCGTGGGCGGAGCCCGGCTCCCGTAGGAGTCCGGGCGGAGTCCTCCTGCAAATAAAGTCAGGTGCGAAGTTCGGCTCCCGTAGGAGCCGGATGGAGCTTACCGGTAGTTGAAGTTGGCGATGGAGCCCGGCTCCCATAGGAGTCCGGGCGGAGTCCTCCTTGCGGTTGAAGTCGTGGGTGGAGCCCGGTTCCCGTAGGAGTCCAGGCGGAGTCCTCCTGTAATTAAAGTCAGGTGCGAAGTCCGGCTCCCGTAGGAGTCCGGATGGAGCTTACCGGTAGTTGAAGTTGGCGACGGAGCCCGGCTCCCGTAGGAGTCCGGGCGGAGTCCTCCTTGCAGTTGAAGTCGTGGATGGAGCCCGGCTCCCATAGGAGTCCGGGTGGAGTCCTCCTGCAATTAAAGTCAGGTGTGAAGTCCGGCTCCCGTAGGAGTCCGGACGGAGCTTACCGGTAGTTGAAGTTGGCGACGGAGCCCGACTCCCGTAGGAGTTCGGGCGGAGTCCTCCTTGCGGTTGAAGTCATGGGCAGAGCCCGGCTCCCGTAGGTGTCCGGGCGGAGTCCTCCTGCAATTAAAGTCAGGTGCGAAGTCCGACTCCCGTAGGAGTTCGGACGGAGTCTTACCGGCAGTTGATGTTGGCGACGGAGCCCGACTCCCGTTGGAGTCCGGGTGGAGTCCTCCTTGCGGTTGAAGTCGTGGGCGGAGCCCGGCTCCCGTAGGAATCTGGGCAGAGTCCTCCTGCAATTAAAGTCAGGTGCGAAGTTCGGCTCCCGTAGGAGTCCGGACGGAGTCTTACCGGCAGTTGATGTTGGCGACGGAGCCCGGCTCCCGTAGGAGTCCGGGCGGAGTCCTCCTTGCGGTTGAAGTCGTGGGCGGAGCCCAGCTCCCGTAGGAGTCTGTGGCGGAGTCCTCCTGCAATTAAAGTCAGGTGCGAAGTCCAGCTCCCGTAGGAGTCCGGATGGAGCTTACCGGTAGTTGAAGTTGGCGACGGAGCCCGGCTCCCGTAGGAGTCCGGGCGGAGACCTCTTGCAATTAAAGTCAGGTGCGAAGTCCGGCTCCCGTTGGTGATGGAGCCCGACTCTCGTAGGAGTCCGTGCGGAGTCCTCCTTGCGGTTGAAGTCATGGGCGGAGCCCGGCTCCCGTAGGAGTCCGGGCGGAGTCCTCCTGCAATTAAAGTCAAGTGCAAAGTCCGGCTCCCGTAGGAGTCCGGACGGAGTCTTACCGGCAGTTGATTTTGGCAATGGAGCCCGGCTCCCGTAGGAGTCCGAACGGAGTCCTCCTTGCGGTTGAAGTCGTGGGTGGAGCCCAGCTCCCGTAGGAGTCCAGGGCAGAGTCCTCCTGCAATTAAAATCAGGTGCGAAGTCCGGCTCCCGTAGGAGTCCGGATGGAGCTTATCGGTAGTTGAAGTTGGCGACGGAGCCCGGCTCCCATAGGAGTCCGGGCGCAGTCCTCCTTGCGGTTGAAGTCGTGGGCGGAGCCCGGCTCCCGTAGGAGTCCGGGCGGAGTCATCCTGCAATTAAAGTCAGGTGCGAAGTCCGGCTCCCGTAGGAGTCCGGACGGAGCTTACCGGTAGTTGAAGTTGGCGACGGAGCCCGGCTCCCGTTGGAGTCCGGGCGGAGTCCTCCTGCAATTAAAGTCAGGTGCGAAGTCCGGCTCCCGTGGGAGTCCGGACGGAGTCTTACCGACAGTTGATGTTGGCGACGGAGGCCGGCTCCCGTAGGAGTCCGGGCGGAGTTCTCCTTGCGGTCGAAGTAGTGGGCGGAGCCCGGCTCCCATAGGAGTCCGAGCAGAGTCCCCCTCGGAGTTGTGGACGGAGCCCGCAGGGGTTAATCCCGTCGAGAACTTCGGTCGTGGGTATTTTATACCCAACACCAGTCCTCCTACTTTCGAGTTCGAATTTCGAGCGAAGAAAGTACAGAGAGATTGGCGCAGCCGAAGTCGTCCCCCCGAATCCTACGCACGACCACTCTCAGATATTTTGGCATTAAATGTGCGCGTGCTGGAGTCTTTTCGAATCGGGGCGATACGAAGGGACCCTTCGAAATTCCCGTCAGTACCCTGGCCTAGGCACGACGCCATAATGACTCTGCCCATCCGTCAGTCGCTTTTAGCCGCCTGCCGGGGGAGTGGGACACGTGTCGGGTGCAGGCTGGCCTGGGGGGATTCGCGATCATTATGGCGCCGGATCCCAGGGTCTATTTAAACCCGTCCTTCCACCTTTAGGGGCCCTATTCCGTTCCAGCGTTCTACCAGTGTCTGCCCTTCCTTCGAGAGCCCTGTTTCAGTTGGTGTCTTCTCAGGCCATAGGTGCCCTTCGAATCGTTCCTGTCTTCATCCCTCTGATCCCTCAGAGTGATCTAGGTTAGCTCCAGCACCTTCATCTTTTTTTCCGCCACTTAGGGACCTCTTCTTTGCCATTATTTCTTTTTGTATTCCTCCGAGTTAGTTTCCTGCGACCTCTCGCCCCTTATTCTGTCCGTCTTCTTCGGGATCTTTTAGAGCCCTTATTCGAAGCTATTCGAAATATCGTCCGGCTCTTCTGCTCCCTACAGTTTCGGGAGTTCTTCCGTCTCAAACCCCCAGGTCCCTTGTTCTGTAGACGAACCTGCGTCTGGGGCTGGGCCCCACCCGATTTTTGCACCGAGCACCGTTCCATGTTCCCTGACTTCGGAGGAACTCCTTCTGATAAGGATTCAGTATGGAGTTCTTCTGAAGTACGACCTGGAGCTACCTGGCCCCTTTGATCGGGCTAGCACTCCCCCACCCAGTCATTTTTGCCTGTATCAGGAGGCGTTCCGTGCCGGACTCTGGCTTCCGCTTCCGCCCTTCGTCGTCGCCCTCTTCCGCTTCCTAAACATCTCCTTGGCTTCTGTTGCTTCAAATTCTTTTAGGTTCTTAATAGGATTTCTCTCCCTTTGCCACGTAGTCGAGGTCCAACCGTCCCTCTCTCTGTTTAGGCACTTCTATACTTTCAAGCGCCATCCTTCGATGAAGGACTGGTGGTACTTCTCCCCTCAGTTCGGCAAGAAGGGGTTGCTGAAAGGTGCCCCTTCTTCAATCCACAATTGGAAGGAGGAATACCTCTTCGTCCACTGCCCGACCCTGAGGCTGGGCCTGGCCCCTTGGGGCTCTCTGAGGGATTCTGTCCGTCGGGCCCCCAGCCTGGGGGAGGATGACCTCCAGGCTGCCCGGAAGCTTCTTGCCTATTCCGCTCCTTCCCTTCCCAATCTTCTGAGGGAGCAATTTCTGTTCAACATTGGCCTGAGCCTCCAGGATCCTGCGAGTACTTCATCTTTTCCTTTATCTTCTTTTCTTCTGCCCTTCTTCTTTTTCTTTCTCTTTTTTTACTCTTCTTCCTTCTCTCTCTTTTTCTCCTCTCTTTCTTCTTTTCTTCTCTTTCCCTCTTTTTTCTTTTTTTTTTTTTTTTTTTGACTCTTGATTGATTGGTCTGCTTCTCTTTCTTTCTCTCTTCTTTTTTTTTTTTTAAGGAATGGACGCCGAAGCAGCGCGGATGCTTGCCAGGGGCCTCAGGGCCCACAAAAGAAAGGGCGTCGCGACTTCCGGATCGGCGAAGAGGGCCAGAGCGGAGGAGTCGAGTTTGGCCGCACCCGTCGGATGTCGAGGCAACGGCTCCCCGGACCTCCTCGAGGAGTCTGCCTACTGGGGCCCCCGTTTCGGGGGTCTGCCCCGTGGAGGCGCCCGTAGCCGAGAGGGGGAAGAGAAGGAAGTCGGTGGCCCGCAGGGTGAGTAGCCGCCGAACTACTGCTGATGAGTCCCTCGACTCCGAAGAGGGGTCGGAGAATCCCTTCAATGATAGGGATTTGATCAGGCGGTTGATCGACGGCTGCATTCTGCCCGACGTCGTCGAGAGGATCGACCGTGCCGACCCCGAGCAGCGGGTCTAGGACTCTTTAGGGTCCTTCCTTGAGGTAGGCAAATCTTCATTTACCCAATCCTTCGGCCCTTGTTCTAATCCCCTAGCCGCCCTTGAAAATTGGGCACCAGCTCCTCGCCAATATTGAGGTGACGAACTGTGTGAGGAGGGACATCGTCTAGGTGGAGGACCGCTTTCGAGCCGAGGTTGCGTGCCTCCAAAAAAAGACGGTCAAAGTGATCGCCCTCCAAGAGGCCCTGGAAAGAGAGAAACAAGCCCGAGAGGAGGAGAAGCAGGCCTTGGAGGAGACAGCGAGGAAGGCGGAGGCCGAGGTCGCCAATTTGATTGAGCAGACTCCAGTCCTGGTCTCGGAGGCCAGGGCTCTTGTGGTAGAGGAGTTCAAGGCCTCCGCGGAGATGAGGGACCTGAATGTCCAATTCGGCCAGGTGGCGTTCATCAAGGGGTTTGAGCTTTGCCAAGAGAAAGTGGCCAGAAAATTTTTGGAGCTCGACCTCAGCTTCCTAGGTGAGGAGTCCGAAGATGAGGCCGGTCCCCCGCCCGCTACCACTGCTATCGCAGCTCCCTTGCCGGGACGCCGAGCTCTCCAACTCCTGCCTCTAAGGTCTGAGACCTCCAACCTTGTAGTTTTATTTTTCCACAATTTTCCTTTTCCTTCTTGTCTTCAAAAATCATCCAATCAATAAAGTTGAATTTCTAGTCGTGGGTGGCTTCTCCCTCCTTCCCTTCTTTTCTCTGCTTTTCTTCCTGCGATGAGTCATGTTTTGACGCTTTTGCCTTCCGATGGCAGTGTCCTGCGGAAGCACTTCCCCTACCCCTAGGGGTCCCGCTGAAGTCGACGATCCAACGGCTGAAGAAGGAAGTCCTTCACCTGACAAAAAGGTCAAAGAAAATGGGAGGCGAGCTTCGCAGACTGAGGGAGGGCCATTCTGAAGCCACCGTCGAGGCCACCCGCTTTCGGAATCTCCACGTGAAGGGGATCATGAAGTATAGCCGGAGGAAGGCGGACTTCGCGAAGGAGCTTGAGGAATGCAAGAAGAGCACCAGCGATTGAATTTGGGCTCAAGCTGCCAAGATCAGCGCTCTCAGGGTGGAACTGTCAGCTGCGAAGGAGAAGATCGGCCAGTTGGAAGGGAGTTCATCCCGACTCTTGGCCCGGGCCGACGGCGATCGGGAGTGGTCGAAGAGGGTCTCCGCCCTTCAGCAGCAACTTCAAGACGCCGAGATGAGCTACGACGTGCACCGGGCCGGTTGGCGCAGGCAGGTGGATGAATATAAAGGGAGACTCAGGGTGGCGACCGACGAAGTCGCCCATCTTCAGAGGTAGCTGGCTGACAGGGCTCAGCTTACTTCCGCTCAGGATTCTGATGAGCTCCAGTCCCTAAGAGGAACTGTTGAAGGGATTTCTATCACCCTCGGAGAAAAGACGGCTGAGCTGCAACAACTGAAGATCCAGCTAGCATACGAGCAGCGGGCCGTCACGGACGCAGAGGCAGAATCTGAGGTCCTGAGAAAGAGGCATCGAGAGGCGGAGATCGAGAGCCAGCGACTTCATCGGGCGCTCCAGGATGCACTGCAGAGAAGGAGAGAGCTAGAAGAAGAAATTGAGAATCTCAGGCAGTCCTGGATGAGGGGTGGAGCAGATAATTCTAGGTCGGAGGGAGCAGAGCTTCCCTAGGGTTCTTTTCGTTCGTCTGTCCTTTCATGTATATATTTTTCCTTTCGTTGTTTCATCCCGCTTTTATCGTTTTGCTTTTCTTTCCTTGGCCTTCCAGGCTTTGTAGTGTGTATTTTGAAAATGGAATGAAAAGAGAATTTTGTGTTACCTCGTCCGCGCGTTGTATTGAATTGTCGTCCGCCAAACTTTTCTTGTCGTCCAACCTGTCAGATGTTGACGTCGTCAGGAGGCACCCAGCCGTTAATACGTTGGCTTGCCTTCCTCATCGTTCATGGCCGGTCCAAATCCGCATTACCTCGGGAGCATCGCTGTCTTCTTGACCTGTGTCGAGAGTTTTCTCAAAGACTGGGGGTGTTTGGTAGGAGCTCCCCGTCTTTGTTGAGACGAGGTTCTTTAGGCCTTTGGTGTGGTTCGTTCTTTATCTGTTTCTGCCGTAGCTCGCCGCTCTTCCTCCTTACTATCCCTCCTCTTCTCAGAGTGAGGGCCCTCCCCTCATTTTTGCGGGGTTGCACAGGAGTGTAGAGGTGCCGCTGAGGGGCCTTGTCCCTTCGCCTGATCTTGTCGGGCGGTCGGGTTTCGTCACTATCAGGATGAGGTTCTCTCCCGTTCCCATGAGGGCACGTAAGGGCCATCGCCAGGGTCTCTCCTCCAATCCGGTCTAAAGGAACCGGACCTTCGACTTTGCTCATGGCTGTGGGGGACGTTAGCGGCACCGTAGGGCCTCTCCTCCCATCCGGTCTAAAAGAACGGGCCTTTGACTTTGCTCATGTCAGGACGAGGTTCTCCTCCTGTTCCTGACATGGCTGTGGGGGCACGTTAGGGCTGTAAGGCCTCTCCCCCCATCCGGTCTAAAAGAACGGGCCTTTGACTTTGCTCATGTCAGGACGAGGTTCTCCTCCTGTTCCTGAC
>NC_025996.2:120835854-120871438 GCF_000442705.2 Elaeis guineensis | reverse complement strand
AGCTTATCAACTCCTCAAGCGCTCAATCAATTCTCCATCCACCTTGAGGAAATCCAAAAAGGGGCTTCTTCTCTTGAGTAAAGTGTATTTAAAGTTATATTCGCTTATTAAAGGAGCTTTTCTTGTACTTATTTGTGCTATAAATTATTTTACTCAGTTTGAGTGATTGTTTTTGTTTTGGAGGGGTTCCAAAATAAGGGAAGGTTGATCCGAACCTAGAATCGGAGTGTATTGGGTTGGCTTGTACCCAAAAACAAGTGGACTAGCTTGGGATAGCTAGTGTCGGAGTTTCTGACGTTTGTATTCGGGTTGAATACAAGTTTAGTGGATTGGAATTCCTAAGTAGGAGCTTGGGAGTGGATGTAGGTGCAAGGTTGGCACCGAACCACTATAAATCCTTTTATTTATGGTGTACATAATTGCTTCTCTTTAACTCTTATTATTTCCTTGCATTCTTGCTTTTGGCAATTAATCTTGAATTAAGGTTATTCTCCTCATTCATTTAGCTATTGACAAACATTTTTCATAAGTCATTAGGTAAGTTCAAAATTTTTAGAAATCCAATTCACCCCCCCTTCTTGGGTTGCATAGCTGGGCAACAATCTTGATTCTTGTCGGACATTATGGATTTGATCATCCCTGATATCTATTGAACCATCTATACCCTAGTTTGATCTTGATTGAATAAAGTTATCATGACCAGACTGCTCTAGACCATTGAGTGTAATTGTAGTTAATCTTATCCTTTTATAATTAATCATGTCCTTTTAGATTTTTGGGCTTGATTTTGTATATGGCATTAGTCTCGACATGAAGATGTCCAAAGTGGGATATTGCAATATTGTCAATGAATTGAAGATTTTGAAAAAAAAATTAAAATTATATGGATTTGCTAGAGCACATATGAGGTAAATAACAAACTTTCTTTTCAAGATATTTTATAATTTACTTCAAAAGTAAATAATTAGTCTTGATTTATGTGATATTTATGAATCTATATTTTGAATGAAAAGTGATATGAAAACTTAAGATTTCTACAATATTTTTATTTATTGATTTATTGTGGAATATGCATATGATGATTTGATATATATATATGTTATCTTACAAAAAATATTTTTTATATACATCAGATTTGAGCTCTCAATCTAATTATATTTTGGACCCTACTAATGAAGATTATGCATTGATATTCTGGACCCTATCAATAGGGGCTATGTATTAGTACTCTAGACCCTATCAGTGGGGGTTATGCATTGGTTCTCTAGATCCTACCAATAGGGGTTATGTGTTGGCCTTCTGATTAAGCTCATTATTTCTATTATGATCCCACCATAGGGTATAAGTGTCATCATAGTCAAAGACTGTTGAGTTATATATAATTTATTTTAAAATAAATTTATAATTATGTATGTATATCAATTTTTGAAAGGATTTGATTTACATTAATTAGCATGGAATATATTTTTATGTTTATTTATAGCATTTTATTTTTAAATATCACATCTTATGATAATATTTAAAATATCAATTTTAGAAGTTCATTACTTACTGAGGTATTTATGATAATATTTAAAATATCTATTTGAGATATTTATTACTTACTAGGCTATCGAGCTCATTATCTCTTTTTTTTTTTCAGATTCAGATTTTTAATTACGAATGTGGATACGACTTTGAGAGTGAATTTAGAGGTGAGTATCGATAGTATCTACTGAGTTTAGACATATCTTTGAAATTCTATGAGAAATTAAAGTTAATTTTTAGTTAGTTAAATTTTAGACTTAAATTATTATTAATTCTACTGTAATGCATTGATATCATTTTTGGAATATCTTGTATGCTTGTTGAGAGAGTTCTCCATCAGTATATAGTAGTTGTCATGACCCTTAGATTCATGATCTTGGATCAGAGGTGTGACATAAATACTATCACATTACTGTAAATCAGATAGTGTTTATAGGATTCACGAAAAAGAATAAAAGAATAAAAGAATAAAATGGAATGGAAAGAGAAGAGAGGGATGCCACATGTTGGAAGTGGAGGAGAATCTAAATTTTCTTGTTCCTTTCTTTCTGCATTGAGATGTCCTAGTAGATGAATTTATTTAGAACTAAGGAAAGACTAGCTTAGGAAAGAATGAATAAAAGATGGACTTTGACTCCCATATTTTAGTATAAAAATATAATAATAGTAGAATGTTCCTTGAAATAAAATAATAAAATATTCTTTAGCCAAAATAATAATATTAATAAAATATTCAAAGATAGGCAACTATTTTGTTGATGTTATCTTAGAATCTAATACTCAACATTATCTAATTCTCCATGGGAACTCGAACTTGGCCGAGGATAGAATTGGGCTCTAGTATGTTAGCATTATCTTTAAGAAAATTAAGTTTAGATGGAGTTGCTTAATATCAACTCAGTGTAGATATTCATATTGTGCATTGGCAATTTAGTTGTAAAATTTTGTTTGCTAGAATTCATTGTTCAATAAAATTATAAAGTTGTCTCATTCCCTCTTAAAGAAATTTCTTCACATTAAATAGAAACTAATTATTGATTTCAATTTGATCAACAAGGTGATATGATCCTCACTTATTATTTTCATTTTTGTGGAGCTGGTTGGAGAAATCATTGACACGTATCACATTCGAAGGGGACCACCTTAGTGAAGCTGGTGCAGCTTCGATACTTTCTTTTCTTTGAAAAAAATGGAAAGAAGGAGAACCCAATACTCATGTGAAACTATCTTATCCAAACATTCTTTGCTTGATGAAAGAAGGATATCATGCCCCAAACCTATCATCTGAGTCAACCACATAACACAGCCACATGAACCCTAGGGCTAACCCTAGAAGATCATGTGAGGTTTATAAAATGACTCTGTCGCTTGAACTCCATGGTCAAATCCATTCAATGCTATGCATCCTACGATTTTGCAAGAAATGAAAGAATTGAGATTGTGAGCTTTATAGTCTGGTAAAAATTTCATCACACTTGTACCAATATAATAATATAATTTTAGAATAATGAGTAAGAACATCAAAGAGAAATCATAAATCATAAAATCTCATATCAAACGTTCAATATAACTCGATAATTATGTAAATAAATATCACAAATCATGTATTATCACAAATCCATTGTAAATATCACTAATGGATTGATGGATTCGTATAGATATAAATATGTTCCAAATCAATTCTTGAATTTCATTTTTGAACTAATCATGATGACGCTTTGGCCCATGATTGACAAACTATAAATCACACTTTGGCTCATGAACCATAATATCTGTGCTTCGGCCCGTGGTGGTAAATCAAGATATCTACTCTTCTGTCTATGGTGGCAAACCAGAATATTTATGCTTCGGCCCATAGTGAAAAATTAGAATATTTATGCTTTGGTTGGTGATGGAAAATCAAAGTGTCATGATTTGGCCCATGATTCACAATCTAAGATGTTATGATTTAGCCCGCAATCAGTAATCTATATCATGGCTGGTCCAAATCTTCTTATGAAATTAATACACCATTCAATAATTTGTATACATTTCTTACTCAATTTCAAAATATTAGACAGTACATTTCAAACATTCCATTGAAATAGTCAACATATGCTATATATATAAAATAAAGAATCATATATCCAACATAAAACAAAAAATCATCATGTATAATGTAAAAACATACAAACAAGTGATCATGTAAAGGGACTCTTATCTTTAGAGATATCAAATCCAAGCACAACAATCGATTTACTCCTCGATTTATAAACTTTGGGTCAAGATAGTTCACTCGACAGATTCTTATGCAGATAGTTTTACCTTTATATGATCAGGATTAAATATAAAAAAATTATAGGCAATCAAGGATGGGAAAATTTATGGAAAAATATCCGAATATTATAGATTTAAGACTCTTCCTAGGGTCAACAAGTTTATTTGGTTTACCTAAATATCTGAATCCTCTGTTGTTTCATAGGATTTGTAGAACAAGAAATCTATGAAGAGAGAAAAATAAAGTAAAGAGAGAATTATAGAGAGAGAAAGTTGAAAGAGAAACTAAGGAAAGCAAGCGAAGAGAGGGAAGATAGAGAACTCTCTCTTTTCTTTTTTTCCTTTTTTTCTTTTTCTCTTTTCTTTTCTCCTCTTTTTCTCATTTTCTTCTTTTTTCTTTATGGAAATAGGGGAAGGAAAGATCTTAGGCTGACCACCTTCTATGGTCGTAGCCCTCGCTGACAATTACTGTGATGGCTTCGATGATGGTGGCTCTAGTTCTCAGCAACCAAAGCATGGCTGATGACAATGGCCATTTCGACGGAGGCAACAAAGAAAGAAATAGGGAAGGCCCTATTTATCCACAAATCCAGCGACTCTCAATGACAATTGGACTATCGATGATCGGGAGACCTAAAGATAGGTTTGGAAGAGAAAGGAGTTAATTACCTTGCTTCGGTGAGGAAATCAACAGTAATTCACCAAAAAACATTGATGATAAACCTAAAGATCTTGAGGGATTTTGCCAGCGATGGGTTGGGATGAGAGGCGGGATGTTTAAAGGGAGAGGGAAAGGGATTTATAGCTGGGATTTAGAGCTCAAGATGAGCCTAGACTCCCAATCCCGATTGGACTTGAAGAGGGAGATGGATCCATCGGAAGTCCTCTTTTGCCTCACGTACCCAATACATAAGGTTCAAAAACTTTTTTTTTTTTCTTTTGTTTGCTTTAAAATTCATGTGGGAAAAAATAAAATGGACCAGGTCCTTATGAAGGATGAGTATTGCCACCCCACAAAATCCCTCGACCCCTTCACTTTGGTCCATTGGTCCTTCCCAGGCCCTTGCAACCCTCCAACAAAAAACATGTGACCTCAAAATTGTAGTAAAGAGGAAGCAATAATATGTGCAAAATAGTTTTTACAAATTTACCAACATTTAAATCACCAAGCTAACTTATGAGTAAAGCACACTCTCTGCCTATGATGCTGGACATGCTGAGTCTCCTATGTACATGAGCCTAACTTATTACCCTTTTTACCGATGATTACTACCATTGTAGACTTCATAATGTAATGAAGCTTTTATACTGACTCATTCAAAGTCATAATCATTCAAAGATGGAATTAAATTCCAAGGAGCACAAATGTCCTACAGCATCCTCTTGCCAAGCATCCTAGGAAGCATGGACACAAACAGCAGGTACATTTTGGTGGGCAGGTGACACCTCGCAGGAGGAGCCTACCCTACATATCTTTGAAATTTTGGGTGAAAAGAATCACTCAAAGGCCGCTATTTTCTATATAATTTTAGAATTTTATTTCTAAAAATATCCATGCTGAAAGAAATTCCTGAACTATAGGTGCTCTCTCACCCTTTTCAACTTTCCAAAAGTTTGTCCTACAAATATTTTTTACTTTGCGAAGTCAAAGAAGAAAAAGATCCAATTGAAGTGACAGGACTTTTCAAGTTTGGGCAAAAAATACATTAACCTCGAAAGTTTCAAAATTTTTAATTAACCTCAAAAATTTGTATCATTGTCGTCTGGTTGTCCGTCCCTGTTAGTAATAGTTGTCACGTTATCATCACGTGAGAACTTAGTTCCTGCTATTCTTGAAATGCCCTTCCTTCAAATTACAACAGGGCTTGCATTTTGGCATCGAGGGAAGAAAATCACGGGGCATTCATATGATTTTCTTGTCTAACTACCTACCATAAAACCTAAAGTATACAGAAGTGGGGGAGTGGAAAATTTTAAAACGTTGGGATCTAAGTGTTTCTGTACAAAAGTTGAGGGTGTCTCCCCATGCTTTTGGCATTATCAATGAAATTTATAAATTTTGCATTAATGAAAAAATAAAAGTATAATTTTGTATCCATGATGTTTACAAACTAGAATAGCATCTTAGACTTACATTTCAGCCAATAATCAATCCAATTTATTCATATAAGGTTTATTGAACATATTCCAATTGGATGTTGTAGTTGATATTTAACCAGATTTAATTTGCATGGCCATTATTTTTTGACTATACAACCGAATAGGATATATTGGATGCTACAGCTAAGTAAGATTTAATTTGGATGGTGCAGTTGCTATCAAGTCACTCAACATGCATGTTCTAATCTCAACAAAACTGACTGCATGGCTGTTGGTAAAGGCTTGCACAAGAGCAGTACCAGATTAACTTTGAATTCAACTGTACTAAACTCTGTACATTCAACTTAGAGCTTTATTGAAGTCTATACATACAACTCTGCTGTACTAAACTTAGAAAACTCTTAAGCTTTAAATAGTTTAATCAAACCAAATTGTACTAAACTCACCACTAAATTGAGGTTTGAATTCAGAACTAAATTGACAACAACCATCCACATACAACTCAAATCATCAAATCATTTCCCATGACAGCAATTTAATTAATCTTAACTCAAGGCATGTAGAAACTTGTTAGAACAATACAATAAGTGAACAACATTTAAGTTCACCAATTCAGAATACATTACATTGAATTCAAAATACTTTCACCAGAAATACCAAAAGTGAATATTCAATTCTAGTTCATATTTAATGATAAATATTTGAATTAGATCACTAGAGGTACTAAATATTGTAATAATTGATGTTATTTTATAAGAATTTGATGCTCTCTGGTCTATTTTACAGGTGATTGGGAGTTTGTGTTCATATGATTCAAATTAGACTTAAATCGGATCAGATTTGAGTGAACTAGGTAACCAGCTTCCATTTCAGTATGAACGCGACTTAAAGATTAAGGGTCAAGAAGCAACCTTTCCAATCAAAGGTCCAAATTAGAAGATAAATGGAACCAAGTGTGAATATGACTTAAATCTCAAGGACTCAGATTAAAAGATCATTCTTCATGAAGATCCAGTGTGAACGCGACTTATTGATCAACGAAAGAGAAGCAATATGAAGATCTAAAGATCTTCATTCATGCTCCCATCTCTCTTTATGAAATCCTAAATTCTCTTGTGCCTCTATTCATGAGAAATCAGTTGCCCCCACCTTTCTTTCCTCACGCTAAATCCCTTCACACTACAAAAAAATCTTCATGAATCTTTTCTTTATTACATGCTAACTTCCTTCTTTTCTTTATTACATGCCATAAACAACCCTTTTTTTTATCTCACACGTGCCTCTCTCTCCACAACCATTCACACACTCTCTCATTCAAGCAAGCCCCTCCTTTCCGCAACTAAAAACACCACAAGCCCCTTCTTTGCACTGATTTCTCATGCACTATCTCCCTCCATGCACAAAACCCTAGTGCCGCCTATGCCTCCTCTCATATCATGCCCCATCCTTTCTTTCCTCACATCTCCAAACCCTAAAGCCCTACTCTCCTCTTTATAAATACAAGCCCTAGCCCCTCCATCTCTTCATATGCCCCCTTGTGGGGTTCTCATCTTCTCCCCTTTCTCTTCCTCTATCAAAGTTCCTCCCTTTCTTTCTTCTCATCAAGCCAATGCCTAAGTTTCTCTCTAAACTATTGCCCCCATCTCTCTTTCTTTTTTCTCCACAAGTCTAGAGAAGATACTAACCCTAGCACGCCACCATACTCTTCCATAGATCCTTTTTTCACATCCCAAGAAGTCTAAGGAATGTCCTAACCCTAGTGCGCCTTCCATCAAATATAGGAGAGGTCCTAATCCTAGTGTCACTACCTTTCTTTTTTATATTTTCATACTATCATCTACCTTTCTTTCTTGAAGTTTTTGTACCAAACCTTTCAGCCATATTGCCGCAGTCTGCACGGAGGAAGAGAAAGGATTCAAGGAAGCACATCCACCATCGGATGCAGTGAGAAAATCAATTTAATTTAGTTGTCTTGTATGGAACTTTTATTTCTTTTCCTTTATGCATGCTTCTTTAATTGATCAATGAAAAGTACTTTTATTGTAATTTCTATATTTTTTCTTAGTTTCTTATAATCTTTATTCTTTTCTTTTATATTTTTAAAATAATCGATCTAAGATCTCTGTGGATACGATTCCGACTCACCCTATGTATATAGTAGTGAGTAGGATTAATTTTGGTATGCTACGATACGCATCAAATTTTGATTTGCTATGATACGCTCAGTGTATGGTGGATCGATCGATCGATCCATAAGAATAGAAATGTGATCCAGAGAATTTTTATCACGATCCACATCGTAGTGCATGAGAGGGTGGAAGGTCTGGTCACGATCAGATGGCTGATAGGAAAGTTTACACGTGATCAGATGGCTGTGGTTCATCCTTACCATATCCAGCAGTGGTGGCCCACTTGGTTGGCACAATTCGATGGTGCACAGCCATCTAGGGACCTGATCCAATGATGAGGAGCTGTACCGACTGGGAGAATTAAAATAGAGTCTTCTCTTTGCAATCCGACAACTCAGAATGAAGGATAGGCATGATCCAATGGCTGGCATGATTTTTGACTGTGATAAGGAGTTGATTTGATGAAATCTGGGACATTTGATCATCATCCAATGACCAGAAGACTTTTAGTGTGATGCAAAGATGATCTGGATGCATTTTGGATGTGATTTTCATAGGAAAATCTCTCTTATTTAAGGGGAAGGCCTTAAACAGAGAGGATAGGGTAGGCAAGATGCAGAGCTTTTATTTTCTTTTTATTCTGGAGTTTTTGTAAGGGGCTTTTAAGAGAGAAAAAGAGGGTGGTTGCTAGGAGTCTTCATCCTTGTCTTCCTTCCGTGAAGATGATGCTTGTAGACACCATGCGTGGCTAAACTCGGAGTCTCCAGGAGAGTAGATGAGGTTCTTTTAATATTTATATTTTAATTTTTTTGTCATGCAATTAGATCTTGATTGTAATGATCCTTTTCTTTATGAATAAAATCTCTTTTTCATTACTTCAAGTATTATGCTTATTGTTTAGACTATGATTTAGATTTTTGAATAACCTATGGCTACATAAAGATGAAAGGTATGATTCGTACTCAACAAGATGGGCTATGATCAAGATCTGATTATAAGATATTTTATTTATTTTTGTGATTTGATATATAGAATAACCTATGACTACGTAAGGGCAGATCGAGATTTGTGTCTAGCGAGATAGGTTATGATCGAAGATCAATCATAGCTTTAATAATTATGTAATAAAGAACTAATTTATATTTTATTAAAAAAAATCAAATCAAAATCCTAGGACATTTTTCTTATTTGCTTGCTTATTAATTATAATTTTAGTTTAATTTAAACTTTTGTTTCCTTTCAACCATATTCTCACTCATTGATATTTTTAGTTTTGTGATTTAAATTAAAAGTGAACATAACCCTATTGATCCCTATAGATTCGACCTTGACTCACTACTATCTATATAGTTTTGAGTTAGTAATTTATTTTTGATGCCTACGACAGCGATCAAATTTTGGTGCCATTGTCGGAGATCATTGGCATGGTTAGTTCATAAAAAATCAAAAAAAAAATTTTAGTATTATCTCCTTGAGTAATCGGACCCCTTCACCTAAGTAAGCATTGCGGTTTATGTCAAAAAGTAAGGATACATGAAATTCGATACAAAATCATATTTTTTTTTGGACTCAGGTCTGTAAGTTCGAGGGATATTCTACACCTAATACCCTAAAGCTAACTAATTTGAGAGTCATTGGTTGAAAGCTCGCTATAAAGATCAGTAAGAAAGTATAAAAAAAAAGAGAGAAAAAAAGAAAAAAAAAATATAGTAGATAATAAAGGAGACTAAATTGTAAAAAGATAATAAACCTAGCTCACATTAAGTTAGAGGATTTAAAGAGTAAGGTGAAAAGTTGGTGAAAGAAGAGCTCTAAAAATTTCTATGGCTAACATTCAACCACCAATTGGATCAAATTAGTGATCCAATGAAGTACATTATTAATGATCTCATCGAGTATCAGCTGTTGTTAAGAATATCTAGGATAACTTTCAATTCAAGGATGAGTCGGTATATACTGCTGATTTATTTATTTTACTCGAGGATAAGCAAAGTTTAAGTTGGAGAGTGTAATAAGTACATTAATTGTGATAAATATATTAAATATATCTATAAAAGTATTAATTTATAAATTAATTTATTTTTATTTCTATAGAATTGATATTTTTATTTATGTTTTACAGAAAAGATGATGTCAATGTAAAGAGCTCGATTCAAGGGTTAGAAGGACTCAAATTGGAAGCAAATCAAACTTAAAATGGATTCCAAATGAAGATCCAAAGGTGGCCCAAATTCAAGCTCAATTCCTATTCCAATTGAACCCAAAATCAAGACAAAACCCAACCCAAACTGGCCCAAATTGGCACTCAATGTATGATGGACCGACTGGCTGGTCCACAGGAATAGAAATGCGGTCCACAAAATTTTTATCGCGATCCACATCGTGGTGCATGAAAGGGCAGAAGGTCTAGTCACGATCAGATGGTTGAGAGGGGAGTTTACATGCAATCAGACGGCTGTGGTTCATTCTTACTATATCCAGTGGTGGTGGCCCACTTGATGGTGCAATCCGATGGTCCACAGCCATCTAGGGACCTGATCAAATGGTGAGGAGTTGTGCTGGTTGGGAGAATCGAACCAGATCCTTTTCTGCACGATCCAATGGCTCAAAATGAAGGACAGGCATGATCCAATGACTAGCATGGTTTTTGACTATGATAAGGAGTTGATTTGATGAAATCAGGGATGTTTGATCATCATCCAATGGCCAGAAGATTTTTAGCATGATGCAAACATGATCTGGATGCATTTTGGATGTAGTTTTCATAGGAAAATCTCTCCTATTTAAGGGGAAGGCTGTGAACAAAGAGGACAGGGTAGGCAGGATGTAGAGCTTTTATTTTCTTTTATTTCCATTTTATTTAGGAGTTTTTATAAGGGCCTTTTGAAAGAGAAAAAGAGGATGGTTGCCGGGAGTCTTCTTTCTTATCTTCCTTTCATGAAGATGATGCTTGCAGACACTAAGCGCGACTAAACTCTGAGTCTCCAAGAGAGTAGATGAGATTTTTTTAATATTTATATTTTAGTTTTTTTGTCATGCAATTAGATCTTGATTTAATGATCTTTTCCTTCATGAATAAAATTCCTTTTTCATTCTTCAAATATTGTGCTGATTATTTGGACTATGATTTAGATCTTTGAAAAGTCTATGGCTACGTAAAGACAAGTCATAATCTAAGGATACGATTCGTACTCAACGAGATAGACTATAATCAGGATCTGATTATAGGATATTTTATTTATTTTTATGATTTGATACTTAAAATAACCTATGACTATATAGGGATAGATTGGGATCTATATCCAGCGAGATAGGTTATGATCGGGGATCAATCATACCTTTAATAATTACATAATAGAGAACTAATTTATATTTCATTAAAAAAAATGAATCAAAATCCTAAGACATCTTTCTTATTTGCTTGCTTATTAATTATAATTTTAGTTTAATTCAAACTTTTGTTTCCTTTCAACCATATTCTCACTCTTTGATATTTTTAGTTTTGTGATTTAAATTAAAAGTGAACATAACCCCATTGATCCCTATAGATTCGACTCTAACTCACTACTATCTACATAGTTTTGAGTTAGTGATTTATTTTTGATACCTACGATAGCGATCAAATTTTGACGTCATTATTGGGGATCATCGGTACAGTTAGTTCATAAAAAATCAAAAAATAAATTAAAAAATAAATCATAATTTTTTTTTAGCTAGATTATTTTATTTGCATGCTTAGAAATATTTTCTACTTCCTATAGCCTAGTGATTTACTATTTTTTATAATTTAGAGAAATTTTTTGCTCTAATAGTAGATTTGATTTCTTTTTTATTTGTAGGTTACTTGCTTGCCTTTTAAGTTTAGCATAATTTACTTTTCATTTAGCTAGATTCACTAGATCCTTTCATATCTAATTAACCTAATTTAAGCCTTACCTTTTATTCCTTTTGCTTTAGATAACATAACATAAAAAGAAAACAAAGATACACCACATAACACTTAACTAAAATAAAAAAATTAATTAAAACTTAAAAAGCTTCTTAATTGTATTGGACATCTTTTCTTTTTGTATTGCATATTTTCATAAAACATCTTAGGGACATAATCCCTAAATAACATAAGGTGAAAATTTTATCACCCTCCCTTAGTCCACAAATCACCATCCTACATTTGCATTAACCTAAGCCTCTTAATTAAAATCAATTAGATGTTGGCCCCTAAGGACTCTCGAGCTCAATAGGATAAGAAATCCTAAGAGTTGGATCAGATTAGGGTTAGTCATTTTGACTGATGTCTAGAAAAGTAGATCAAAGATTACGTCTAGAAGGAAGGTGATTTTTTAAGTGGTTTCGTTCGTTGATCTGATCAATTTAATTGATGTTTAAGGAAAGCAATGAGGGGACCCCCACCAACCTTATAATTACCTAGCCAGTTGAGGGGCTAGTCTTTTACTTGGAGTGTTTGAAGGTGACCTTGACAGTTAGAAGCTATTCAGATCTAGGGTATCCTTAGTCAAGATTGATTGCTTAACTTGATTGCTAACTCAAAATATTAACCCTAACAAAAACTTCTTCACATCTATTCCTTAGATCTAGGACTCTCTAGGCTCTCATCTTTTAGAATTTCTTTCATTCTTTTTTTTATCTAAAAAAAAAATTTTAGCATTATCTCATTGAGTAACCAGACCCCTTCGCTTAAGTAAGTGTTGCAATTCATGTTAAAAGGTGAGGATGCAAGAAACCCGATACAAAATCATATTTTTTTTGGACTCGAGTCAGTAAGTCTGAGAGGTGTTCTATACCTAATACCCTAAAGCTAATTGGTTTGAGAGTTATTGGCTGAAAGCTTGCTACAAGGATCAGCAAAAAAATACAAGAAAAAAAAGAGAAAAAAAATATAGTAGATAATAAAGGAGACTAAATTACAAAAAGACAATAAATCCAACTCACATTAAGTTAGAAGATTTAAAAAGTGAGGTGGAAAGTTGGTGAAAAAAGAACTCTAAAAATTTTTATGACTAATACTCAACCACTAATTGGATTGAATTAGTGATCCAATGATGTACCTCGTTAATGATCTAACCCGGTATCAGCTATCGTTAAAAATACCTAGGATAACTTTCAATTCAAGGATGAGTCAGTACACACTGCTGATTTATTTATTTTACTCAAGGACGAATAAAGTTTAAGTTAGGGGATGTGATAAGTACATTAAATATATCTATAAAAATATTAATTTAAAAATTAATTTATCTTTATTCTTATAAAATTTATATTTATATTTATATTTTATAGAAAAGATGATGTCAATGTAAAGAGCTCGACTCAAGGGTTAGAAGGACTCAAATTAAGAGCAAATCAGACTCATAACAGATTCTGAATGAAGATCCAAAGGTGGCCCAAATCCAAGCTTAATTTCTATTCCAATTGAACTCAAAATCAAGCTAAAACCCAACCCAAACCAGTGCAAATTGGCACACGGTGTATGGTGGACCGACCGATCGGTCCATAAAATTTTTATTGCGGTCCACGTCGTGGTGCATGAGAGCATAGAAGGTTTGGTCATTATCGGATGGTTGAGAGGGGACTTTACATGCGATCGGTCATCCTTACCATATCCAATAGCGGTAGCCCACTTGGTTGATGCAATCCGATGGTCCATAGCCATCTAGAGACCTGATCCAATGGAGAGGAGCTGTGCTGGTTGGGAGAATTGAAATAGAGCCTTCTTTATGCGATACGATGGTCAAAATGAAGGATAGGCATCGTCCAATGGCTGGCATGGTTCTTGACTATGATAAGAAGTTAATTTGATGAAATTTGGGACATTTGATCATCATCCAATGGCTAGAAGACTTTTAGTGCGATGCAAACATGATTTGGATGCATTTTAGATGTGGTTTTCACAAGAAAATCTCCCCTCCCTTATTTAAGGGGAAGGCCATGAACAGAGAGGACATGGTAGGCAGGATGTAGACCTTTTGTTTTCTTTTATTTTCTTTTTATTCTGGAGTTTTTGTAAGGGGCTTTTGAGAGAGAAAAAGAGGGTGGTTGTCAGGAGTTTTCTTTCTCGTCTTCCTTCTGTGAAGATGATGCTTGTAGATACCATGCGTGGCTAAACTCTAAGTCTCCAGGAGAGTAGATAAGATTCTTTTAATATTTATATTTTAGTTTCTTTGTTATGCAATTAGATCTTAATTATAATGATCCTTTTCTTCATGAATAAAATCTCTCTTTTATTACTTCAAGTATTGTGCTTATTGTTTGGACTATGATTTAGATCTTTGAATAGCCTATGGCTACGTAGAGACGAATCGTGATCTAAAGGTATGATTTATATTGAGCAAGATAAGCTATGATCAAAATTTGATTGTAGGATATTTTATTTATTTTTATAATTTGATATTTAAAATAACCTATGACTATGTAAGGGCAGATCAGGATCTGTATCCAGCGAGATAGGTTATGATTGGGGATCAATCATAGCTTTAATAATTACATAACAAAGAACTAATTTATATTTTATTAAAAAAAATTGAATCAAAATCTTGGGATATTTTTTTTATTTGCTTGCTTATTAATTACAATTTCAGTATAATTCAATTTTTTTTTCTTTCAACCATATTCCCACTCTTTGATATTTTTAGTTTTACGATTTAAATTTAAAGTGAACATAACCCATTGATCCTTATGGATTCGATCCTGACTTATTACTATCTATATAGTTTTAAGTTAGTGTTTTATTTTTGATGCCTTTGATAGCGATCAAATTTTTACACTGTTGTCAAAGATCATTGGTGTGATTAGTTTATAAAAAAATCAAAAAAAATCAAAAGATAAATAATTTTTTTCTAGCTAGATTATTTTATTTGCATACTTAAAAATATTTTCTGCTTCCTATAGCCCAGTGATTTATTGCTTTTTATAATTTAAAAAAAATTAATGCTCTAATAGTAGATTTGATTTCTTCTTTATTTGTAGGTTACCTACTTACCTTTTAATCTTAGCATAATTTACTTTTCATTTAGCTACATTCACTTGATCTTTTCACATCTAATTAATCTAATTTAAAACCTACCTTTTATTCTTCTTACTTTAAATAATATAACATAAAAAAAATAAAGACACCCCAAATAATACTGAACTAAAATAGAAAAATTAATTAAATCTTAAAAAGCTTCTTACATATATTGGACATCTTTTCTTTTTACATTGCATATTTTCATAAAACATCTTAAGGGCATAACCCCTTGAAGGGAAGCATGGCGGGTGATGTGCATGTATTTTTAAAAATTTTTATAGTGAAATATATATAGATTAAATAATTTAATCTATGATACATGCACAGATCAAATCTAAATCATCATACAGGATCTATGATATAAACTAATATGTATGTATGCACATCTAAAATTTAAAATTCAGCAAGTACAAGATATATTTAATCTGTATTTAGATCATATCTAATATTAATTGAATACAAAACTTCATACCTGAGTATGGATAGTAGATCACCATATTCAAAATCTATGGTAGATGGTTCTTCATGATGCTTGACAGCCACACATGCATCCGATTTCTATGGGTATCCACACGAAGTCCTCGTGCCGATCGATCTCCCCAGGAGTGCTAGCTTGCAAAGACACCATTCATTGGCTAATTTGAGAGGAACATGCTGGAAATGAAGAATAAGGAGACCCTCTCCTTTTCTTTCTGGATCCATGCATCTGATCTCTACAATAGAGATCAAGAAAAGAACCCTTTCTTCTCAATTTCTCATGCATAAGAGAGAACCTTTCTCTCTTCCTTTCACGCCCTTATAGAACTTTTCTTCTCTAATTTTTTATGATAAAAATCAGATCTAATCTAATTTTTTATACTAAAAATTATATGAAATCTTGAGATCTAGAAAAATCTAAAAGAGGGATCCAAGAGAAGAACCGTTCTTCTCTCTTCTTCTCCCTTTTTCTTCTTGATCTAGAACTCTAGAGATCCCCAAACACTCAATCAGATTTTTTTAATATTTTTTTTCTAAATTTTTATATTAAAATTAAAACTAATCTAATTTTTATCTTAAAAAAATAAAAAAAAATCTGAAAGAAGAACTTCTTTAAGGCTGCACACAAGAAAGAAGATCCACCTTCTTTCTTAATTTAAAACTTCAAGAAGCCCCAAACTCCAACTAAATTTTTTTTTGATATTTTTTCTCTAAATCTATATGTTAAAAATTAGATCTAATCTAATTTTTATCTTAAAAAAAATAAAAAAAATTTACAAGAAGAACTCTTTTTTCTTCAAGGCTGCGCATAAGAAAGAAGACCCATCTTCTTTCTTGTCTTTCTCTCATTGGGAAGAACTTTTTTTCTCCAATTTTTTACTGTAAAACTAGAAGAGAAGCCTCTCCTTGATGCACAAAAACCAGCAACAAAATCTCAAGAAGGAAGAGAGGATAGGCGTGAGAGTTTGTTGGACACCCCTTTACCTTTTTTTTCTTGTTGGGCGACCACAAGGGGAGGGACGCCTCTTCCTTTTTCATGGGAGGAAGTGGGGAAAGGGGGCACACAAAAAAATGGGGCATGGGGTTTCTTCTCAATGTGAAGAAATGTGGTGCACGGAGATCTTATTCGCATGGGGCGGTTTCAAGTTGGTTAAGTGTTATTCCAAATAAGACTCAAGATCTTTTCAACTTCTAACTAATTCTTTTACCCAATCCTAACTAACTTAGAAATTAATTATAACAAACTAACTAATTGGATCTTAGCCCAATTATTAAGCTCCAATTGAATTTGTAATTAGTCAGATTAAAATCCCATTGATCCAGGAATTGATTCTAAATGGAGATCAGGTGCTTCATTTGATATTAGGGCTTGATTCAATCAAACCTATTATTCCATAGAATTAGATCCAATCCAAGCCTATATAAAACTAATTGAATTATATTCAATTTAGAATAATTTTAAATTCATGCATCCCTGAGATCAATTAAAATAAGCCCTGTTATTCAATAGGGCTGCATCCAATTAATCCAAAGCCAATCTAATTGAATCCAATTCAGTTAGATCTAATCCAATCCCCATTACTCAATCAAATTGAGCCAATTAATAATCATATTATTAATTAATTATTCTTCTAATTTACTAACTATTAGTAAATAATTTATTACAATCTTTGCATAGGATTAATCATCAATCAAATTGATAATTAAATCTTTCAATGATTCATAATCATCGATTAGCCATTTGATTAGATAGGTATTTCTATGTGTGTGACCCCATAGGTTTGAACCTAAACTGATAGCACAAGAATAATTTCTGTACTAATTGATGTAACCATCTAGAAATGGGACTCAACGTCTAGATAGGCCGAATGTATGTCCAGCAACACTCTAGAACCCATGTGGATATAGTTACCGTATAATTCATCCCTTTGACACTCGATGCTCAAGGATAACTTTAGGTTAAACTATCAATTTAGGATGAGTGGTCTACATTATGTCTCAACCTCAAAAATTCTGTGACTCCTTATTAGGACTACTTTGGCTAAAGTTTTGCTGAATTGAAATACAATGATGTATCATCTTTAATTTTACTTAGAGCGATCAATCCCATCTTGACTCGCACTCAGACTTCATAAGTAGTTGACTGTACTAAAAATCTTCCATCATCGAATTAAAAATTTGGGTAGTCCGGCATCAAAGCATAATGAGTTGCTTGCAAGTCACTAAGACAGCCTCAGATCCTTGGGATACATATATTTATATCCCATCAGAGCAACCCTTGACAGTAGAGTACTCTGAAAGTTGCCATGCTCAGTGTAATATACTCCTACACATCATCCGTATGCCATATCCGTGTCACCATATGTCTTAGTTAAGAGGACAACCAACTAAAATGACATACAACAACCTACACTTGATATAATTATCATCCTTGTGATAATTGTATTATTTGATCACGAGCAAGATTTAAGAACCACATAATAAATTCTCCTTTATCATTTTGGTAGTAGTTCTAAGGACTTCATCATAACATATGAATTCTATTTTAGAAGATGTATTCCTTATGATGAATTTGTCAGATAATATTTATCATTTTATAATTCATATACTTATATGGAGCACAATCATCTATAATCTTGATGATTGGCTTTAGGACATATTTTTCAACAACTCTTACTTGGACTAAAGCCAATCAGATTGGTATCAAATACCCATCTTTCATTTTAGATCATTGAACTCATTAGATTTGATTGCTCTAGTCAATGGGTCGGTCAAGTTCTCCTTTCAGTCGATCTTTCTAAGGTCGACTTTATTTCAATCTTATTGAAAAAGTTGATTGCAATTCAAAAAGTGTTTGGTTCACAGATGGAGCATCAATTCTTCAGCTTGAGCTATGGCTCCAGTACTGCTGTCGATATAAAAAGACTGGACCATTAATGGAGGGTGCCACTCCCTGCTCATTGATGAACTTCTACAACCAAATAACTTCTTTACCAGCATCAAATTGAAGAACCAGATCTAGGATTTCAAGGTTAGATCTTGAAACTTTTTCAAGATCAGGCAGCGGAAGACTAAAATAAATCAAAATTTATCTTATAAAATCAGAGAATCCCTAGATCTAAGATCCTATTATATGATTATTACAGGGCATTAAATCAAAAATTAAAATATAAAGAGCAACAACTACATGTTGATCATATCAACATATTTCTATACTACATCTAATGTATGTAAAATATAATAGATCAGATCTATTACCTTGCAAGTTAGATATTTTAACTTTGTTGATCTAGGCTTGAAGATGATGTTGCGAGCTGCACATGCATCCAATCTCTAAGAGTCATCCACAAGAGCCCACGAATCATGATCAGAAGTCCTGATCCAGAAAATCAGCACAGTATGCTAGTACTGTGCTGATCTTTCTTCGATGGTCGATCAGATACCTCCTTCTTCTTGATTTAGACTCTTCTAAAGATGAAAAGTAGGAGAAGAAGTTTTAGATATGAGACACTCTCAAAAAACTCATAGATGGAGGAAGGAAAGAGGTGAACTCAGCAATCCTAGAAGAAGACCCTCTTCTTTTTCTCTTTGCTCTTACCTAGATACTTAGTTTTGTATCTATTATATCTCCACACCCCAACACTCTTTCTCTCTAATTTTCAGACACACCAAAGGTCTCTCAATGTTCTATAATCCACAAAAATTTTAAGAAGAAATTTATCTTAAATAATGAGATATGAAGAGTCCTTGTCTAGGTCAAATACCTAGTCAAGAAAAATTCAAACAGGGCAAGACAAGTGGTGCCCAACTCTTGGGTGCCTCCTCCTTCTTTTTCTACCATGGACCACCAGCAAAGGGTGCATAATATGTGCCATAAAATCTAAAAAAATTTCAAAAAAATTTTGGGTTAAATCAATGCCATAAGGAAAGAGTTTTAGTTTCCTAAAATTCTATCTCATAGAATTTGAAATCCAAACTAATTCCTACTTTGACTTGGTCCACAACCACATTCCATATAAAAGAAAAAGAGTGAAAAGCTTTGGAAATGTATGAAGGCCTGGGAGAGAAGGTTTTGTCACACAAAATAAGAGAGAGTGGACGTGGGGGGCTAAGGTGGCGGAAGGTGGAATCCTAGTCTTACTAGTATTCAATCTATGACTTATTCAAATTTGGTTTCTCAACCAAATCAAACCAAAACCAAATCAACCCAATTAAAATAGGTCTTAACCTAATTAAGATGGATCTTAACCTAATGAAGAACTTAATTTAATCAGATTAAATTATATTTAAATCTGATTTAATTTTCTAATCGAATTAGAAATTAGGTTGACCCAAGTCTTAATTGGACTAGGACTAGTTTTTCCATGCACTTGGCTTATCCAATAAACCAATTGAACTTAATCCAATCAAGCCCAAACCAAATCTAATTAAATTATATTCAATTAGACTTAATCTCAGTCAATTGGCTTAATCAAATTAAGCCAATTAGCTATCGAATTGCTAATCGATCCTCCTGCAATACTTGCACTAGGTTAAATGTCAATCATATTGATCGTTTAACCCTAGAATGATTCTTAATCGTTGATCAACCATCCGATCGGATCATGAACTCTAATGTGTGTGACCTCATAGGTCTGAATCTAAGTTGATAGTACAGAAATAAATTTTTGTATCAATCAAAGTGACCATCTAGTAATGGTATCTGACGGCCGAATAGGTCGAATGTGTAGAACAACATCCTTAGAATCCATGTGGATATAGTTTTCATATAATTCATTCCTTTGATCAAAATGCTCATAGAACACCTCAAAGTTCAACTATCAACTCTGATCAAGTTGTCCACATTGTATTTCAAAATATCAAATCCATCAGATGGATTATCTTGACCAAGATTTTGCTAAATTGAAATACAGCGACTCATTCTTCTCCAACTCTTGGAGTGGTCAATCCCATCTCGATCACACTCTGACTTCACAAGTACTTGACTGTGCCTAGAAGCCTTCCATCACTGAATTAGAAATTCAGTTAGTCCAGTACCAAAGCACAGTGAGTTGTTTGCAAGTTATTGAGGCGATCTCAGGTCTAAGGGACACTTATACCTATATCCCATCAGAGACATTCTCGATTGCAGAATGCTCTGGAGCTATCACAGTAGAGCAGGATCGGACTATCGAGGGGGGTGCTACTCCAAGCTAGGTGATGAATTTCCTCAGCCACACAACTTTCTTCGCAGCATCTGATGCTGCGATGTACTCTGCCTCACAAACAGTCTGCCACAGTATGCTGCTCAAAACTCTTCCAGTAGATGGCTCCATCATTCAGAGTAAAGATATAATCTGACACACTTTTGCTGTCATCATGGTCAGATTGAAAGCTGGAGTCTGTGAACCCCATAAGTTTCAAATCTGACTCGCCATAAACTAACCATTGATCCTTAGTATTTCTCAAATACTTAAGGATGGCTTTAACCACTTTTCAGTGGTTTTCTCCAGGATCAGATTGGTATCTACTCACTACTCTAGTAAGTATGCCACAGCTGGCTTTGTACATATCATGACGTACATGATAGATCCCACGGTCGAAGCATATGGGACTCTACTCATACGCTCTCTCTTTTCAGGACTTGTCGGATAATCCTTCTTAGAGAGAGAAATTTCATGGTCTATCGGTAGATAGCCCTTCTTGAAATTCTCCATGCTGAACCTCTTCAGCACAGTGTCTATGTATGTGGACTGCGATAACCCAAGCATCCTTTTAGATATATCTCTTTAGATCTTCATCCCTAGGATGTAGGATGCTTCATCTAAGTCCTTCATGAAGAACTGTGATGATAACCAAACTTTTATTTTCTGTAGCACGGAGATGTCATTTTTGATTAAGAGAATGTCATCCATGTATAGGATAAGGAATACCATAACTGGATCAATTGCCCATTTATAGATGCAGGGCTCTTCTCCATTCTTAACGAAGCCATACATTTTGATCACCTTATCAAAACATATGTTTCAACTTCGAGAAGCTTGCTTCAATCTATAAATGGATCTCTGAAGCTTGCACACCTTGGACTCATCTGTGGATGTAAACCTCTCAGGTTGTATCAAATACACCTCTTTGGTCAGCTCTCCATTCAGAAAAGCTGTCTTTACATCCATTTGCCAGTTCTCATAATCTAGATGGACAGCTATTGCAAGTATTATCCGAATGGATTTGAGCATTGCCACAGGGGAGAACGTCTCATTATAGTCAATACCATAATGTTAACGATACCCTTGGCAAACCAGACGGACTTTATAGGTCTCCATCTTTCTGTCTGCGCCCTCTTCCTTTTGAAGACCCATTTACACCAAATGGGTTTAACCCGTTCAGGTGGGTCAACCAATGTTCATACATCATTGACCTTTATGGACTCCATTTTGGATTTTATGGCTTCAAGCCATTTCTCGAAATCAGGTCTCTGCATTGCATCCATATAGGTGATCGGATCCTCATCGTTCTCATCGAGTTCGATGGGATCACCGTCTCAAATCAAGAAATTATAGTATCTATCCGACTGATGTAGTACTCTACTGGATCGTCTTAATGGTGCAGGTATATTGGGCTCCGAATCTGATCTAATCAAATCTGACTCAGGTTCAGCTATTGGTGTCGGTCCTTCTATCTGTTGAACTTCATCAAGTTCAACCTTAGAGGCAATGGTTCCTTCACCAAGAAACTCCTTTTCTAAAAAAGTTGCCTTAAGGATGACGAACGCCTTTTGTTCATCAGCATGGTAGAAAAAATATCCTTTGGTCTCTTTGGGATACCTTATGAATGTGCATTTGTCAGACCTAGGTCCAAGTTTATCTGTAACTAACCGTTTGACATAGGTCGGGCACCCCTAGACTCTAAGGTGTGAAAGTGCTGGCTTACGCCCTATCCATATCTCATATGGAGTCTTAATTACAGACTTACTTGGAACCCTATTTAATAGATAACAGCCGATTTGAGTGCATATCCTCAGAAGGATATCGGCAAGCTGGCAAAATCCATCATGGATCGGACCATATCTAACAGAGTCTGATTTCTCCTTTCAGACACACCATTGTGCTGTGGTATTCCTGGAGGAGTCCATTGGGAGAGAATCTCATTCTCTCCTAGATATGTGAGAAACTCACCAGAAAGATATTTTCCTCCTCAGTTAGATCGAAGAGTTTTAATACTCTTCCCAGTTTATTTTTCTATTTCACTTCAGAATCATTTGAACATTTCAAATGAATCTGACTTATGTTTCATCAGATAGACATATCCATATCTGGATAGATCATCCGTGAAAGTGATGAAATAAAAATATCCATCTCTAGCACTTGTGCTCATGGGCCCGCATACATCAGTATGTACTAGGCCCAAGAGCTTAGTAGCTCTCTCACCTTTTTCAGTAAAAAATGACTTGCTTATTTTACCAAGAAGATAAGACTCACAGGTTGGAAGTGATTCACAATCACTGACTTCGAGGATTCCCTCTTGAGTCAACCTATTTATCCTGTTCTTGTTTATATGACCTAGCCTACAGTGCCATAAGTAGATATCTAATACACTATCTAATCTAGGGTGCTTGCTTGTAGAATAGACTACGTTAACAGATTGTGATAACATATACACATCATTGTTCAAATGTCCACAAAAAATAGTAATACCATTCATAATGATATTGCAAACTTATTTCTTTATTGAAATTTCATAATCATTTTTGGCCAGAAGGCCTACAGAAATAATATTTAAAAAGAAACTGGGACAGAAATGACAATCATTAAGGACAACGGTATGGGACTCAAATATAAGTTTCAAGATTCCTAATGCTAGAACTGGAACTGATCTTCCATCTCCAACATTCAGGAACCTCTCATCTTG
Source organism: Elaeis guineensis (assembly GCF_000442705.2). Lineage (NCBI taxonomy): Eukaryota > Viridiplantae > Streptophyta > Magnoliopsida > Arecales > Arecaceae > Elaeis > Elaeis guineensis. Next base: position 120,848,041 of record NC_025996.2, on the reverse strand, counting down.
CTCGAATCTTCTATTGACCTGTAACCCCTGCAACGAATTGCAAATATAGTAAGGGCTATTGGTATCCAATACCTAGTCAGTTATATCACAAATAGAGAAATTGCAAGGAGTTATCATATAAATACCTTACCCAGCAACAGCTTGCTTCTTTCTCTGCCTGTTCAGATCCAAGGAGGTAATGTATTGAGGATAGTTCCTCTTCCAGTGCCCCCGCTTCTTGCAAAGAAAGTATTCAGCTTGACTCTTATCAGGCTTGATCTTTCTGGTCTGGTCCTGCACTGATGTCCCAGCCTGAACTTACACCTTCTTCACTTTCTTTTTTTTGTTCTTCTTTCCTTTCTTAAAGGGTCGAGAATCAGAAGATGAACCTCCTACTAAGTTCACCGACTCCTTGTGGAGTTGGTGATCCTTCTCAAAGTTCTGAAGCAACCCCAGTAATCTGTGGTAGTTTACTTCAGGCTTTATCATTCTATAATGAGTGAAGAATGGGAGATAAGACTTGGGCAGCAAGTTCAGTATTGCATCTTTCTCAAGCTGCTCATGCAAGGGAAAGCCGAGCTTGCTCAAACGCTCCATCAGCTCGATCATATACAATACATGATCAGTGACAGAGGCACCATCTCATATTTTGGCATTGAAGATGGCACAACTAGTCTTGTACCTCTCCACGTCATCGGGTGTGCCAAAGGCATCCTCCAACACTTGAAGCATGTCCTTTGGATGAGCTGTCTCAAATCTGCGACTGAACTCGTTGCTCATGGCAGCCAGCATGATGCAGCACACCGTGATCCAGTCACTGAGCCACTTCTGGTAAGTATCTCTGACTGTTCCACGTGCATTAGCAGCTGACTCCTCAGGTGCAAGATCTGTTATCACATATAGGATCCGTTCATTCTCCAGGACTATCTTCAACTTTCGGTACCATCTATCGAAGTTGAGTCCCACCAACTTATCATTGTCCAATAATGATCGAAGCGATAGAAAAGTGGCCATATCTGCACAAAGAAAAATCATAACTTAATTAGTAATAGATTCATTAAACCTAAAGATTTGAACTTTAATCAAAAAGTTTCTCCTACTATTTTATTCGAATTGGTAGCTTCTATCTCCAATTCGAAGAATTATCTTAATTTCTTAGTGGGTACTAGAATCCACTTAGACTGCACACAAGCTCAACTTTGATTGGCCAACCCATATACATCTAAGGGTAGGATCATAACTAATTATTTCTTTAAATAATTTTTAATAATTTTAATTTTGCCCCAGTCCCTAATCAGTAGGCTTTGGCCTCCACTGAAAAGGTCTGGTTAGGTCCAACCATTAACATGACCATACTTGACCCATCTAACCAATGAATGATTAGGCCCAACTTTGGTTGGCTAATCTAACCACCATTTAGAAAGATGCAGTCAAGAAATCATATTATGAATGATAATTTCATCAGCCGATAAGCACCAGGTCTTTGGGCCTCTAATGATTATCCAACTGATGGACCCATTATCATCCACTTAATGGGAGGTTATGATCTAGTTGTCACCATAACTATTTCATTTTAAGAGCCTAATAATTTTAAAAAATTTAATTGATTTAGAAGAGGAGGTCAGATAAACCAGCTTATCATGATCTTCCCACTGGCTTCACCAAGTCAACTTAAGGGAGACCATTAAAAGGGCTGGTCTAGGAGCACCTAAATTAGTCACACTGATTTATCTAGCTGACATGGGTCAGTTCGAATAGTCAAGTGATCTGATCAAAATATAATTTCACCAAGAGGTCAGGTAAATTTGATCGGTGGGAGGGTCTGCCAAAGCTTGCCTCAAACACCATCAGAAATGGCCAGGTAAGCGGGCTGCCAATTAAAAACCACCGGTCTAGTTTACCTTAGACACCAACTGATTTAATTAGTTTCGATTAGATCAACCTAACAGTTCGTGCTACACCGCTTAGCCAAGAATCAAGTCCATTTGGTTCTCATTAAAAATATGGACTTGACCAACTACAGCTATTATAATTGATCTAGAGAATCCTTGACCTAATCTAAGATAACAATTGATTAGATTTAGTCAATTCTCTAATTAAGTCCATCTTTAATCTAACCTTAGGTTTAACTCAATTAATGGACTTAATTTTCACTAACCCATTAACCCAATATGTCATGGTTTGTGTCTTAGGTTCTTCAATTCACAATTCTAGAACCTAATCAAACAACTTCTTAATTCTCAATTAAGTTTTGGGCTGAGGGTTGGGGTTCGATTTTTTAAAAATAATTTTTATATTTGTAAAATACTTTTACAACATGGTTCTACCAACCAAGTTGCATGTTTGATTCATAATCAAAATACAAGTGAAATAAGTATGAAACTACTTTAGATCTAATCTAAACAAGTTCATGTAATTGAAACAATTTTAATTTTAAACTACACAAAATTTTCAGACAAATATGTGATGGTTCTTTGCGCAAAAATTATTAACAAAGAGATTTTATTTTAGATTTAAACATCTTTTGAATCTAATAAATCATAAATTTAATCTAAATCATATGTAATAAATTTATGATTAAAGATAAATTTACACGAACTAGGATAACTTTTGCACTATAAGGGGTAAACCTTACAGCAGGACAACCTACAGTTCATGATTGATCTAAAAATTTTAATTTCAGATTTAATAATCAAATTATAAATTAGATCTAATCTAATAAATAATTTAAGTATGTATAAATAATCATATAATAAATAACCTAGGCTCTGATACCAATTGAAGGAACCAGATCTAGGGTTTCAGGGTTAGATCTTGAAATTTTTTCAAGATCAGGCAGTGAAAGATTAAAATAAATCAAAATTTATCTTATAAAATTAGAAAATATTTAGATCTAAGATTTATTATATGATTATTATATGATATTAAATTAAAAATTAAAATATAAAGAGCAAGAACTACATGTTGATCATATCAATATGTTTCTATACTACATCTAATGTATGTAAAATATAATAGATCAGATCTATTACCTTGCAAGTTAGATATTCTAACTTTACTGATCCGGGCATGAGGATGATGTTGTAAGCCATACATGCGTTCAATCTTTAAGAGTCATCCACATGAGCTCACGAATCATGATGAGAAATCCTGGTCCAGGAAATCAGCACAGTATCCTAGTACTGTGCTGATCTTTCTTCGATGGTCGATCAGATGCCTCCTTCTTCTTGATTTGGACTCTTCCAAAAATAAAAAGTAGGAGAAGGAGTTTTAGATATGAGACACTCTAAAAAAACTCACAGATGGAGGAAGGAAAGAGATGAACTCATCAACCTTAGAAGAAGACCCTATTCTTCTTCTCTTTGCTCTCACCTAGACACTTAGTTTTGTATCTATTATATCTCCATGCTCCAAACTCATTCTCTTTGATTTTCACATGTCTCAAAGGTCTCTCAATCTCTATAATTCACAAAAATTTCAAGAAAAAATTCATCTTAAATAATGAGATATGAAGAGTCCTTGTCTAGGTCAAATACCTAGTCAAGAAAAATCCAAACAGGGTAAGACAAGTGGTGCCCAACTCTTGGGTGCCCCCTCCTTCTTTCTCGCCATGGACCACCAACAAAGGGTGCACAATATGTGCCATAAAATCCACAAAAATTTCAAAAAGAATCTGGGTTAAATCAGTGCCATAATGAAAGAGTTTTGGTTTCCTAAAATTCTATCTCATAGAATTTGAAATCCAAACTAATTCCTACTTTAACTTGGTCCACAACCACATTCCATGTAAGAGAGAAAGAGTGAAAAGCTTTGGGCATGCGTGAAGGCCTGGAAGTGAAGGTTTTATCACACAAAATAAGAGAGAGTGGGCATGGGAGGCTAAGGTGGCGCAAGGTGGAATCCTAGTCTAACTAGGATTCAATCTATGACTTGTTCAAATTTGGTTTCTCAAACCAAATCAAACCAAGATCAAATCAACCCAATTAAAATAGGTCTTAACCCAATTAAGATAGATCTTAATCTAATTAAAAATTTAATTTAATCAGATTAAATTAGATTTAAATCTAATTTAATTTTTTAATCGAATTAAAAATTAGGTTGACCCAAGTCTTAATTGGACTAGGACTAGTTTTTCCTTACACTTGGCTTATCCAATAAACCAATTGAACTTGATCCAATCAAGCCCAAATCAAATCAAATTAAATTATATTCAATTAGACTTAATCTCAGCCTATTGGCTTAATTAAATTAAGCCAATTAGCAATCAAATTGCTAATCGATCTTCCTGCAACACTTGCACTAGGTTAAATGTCAATCGTATTGATCGTTTAACCCTAGAATGATTCTTAATCATTGATCAACCATCCGATCGAATCATGAACTCTAATGTGTGTGACCTCATAGGTTTGAACCTAAGTCGATAGTATAGGAATAAATTTTTATACCAATCGAAGTGACCATCTAACAATAGTACCCGATGGTCGGATAGGTCGAATGTATAGAACAACATCCTTAGAACCCATACGGATATAGTTTTCATATAATTCATCTCTTTGACCAAAATACTCATAGGACACCTCAGAGTTCAACTGTCAACGCTGATCAGGTTGTCCATATTGTATTTCAAAATATCAAATCTATCTGATGGATTACCCTGATCAAGATTTTGCTAAATTGAAATACAGTGACTCATTCTTCTCCAACTCTTGGAGTGGTCAATCCCATCTTGATCATACTCTAACTTCACAAGTACATGACTGTGTCCAGAAGCCTTCTGTCACTGAATTAAAAATTTAGTTAGTCCACTATCAAAGCATAGTGAGTTGCTTGCAAGTCACTAAGGCGATCTCAGATCTAAGGGACACTTATACCTATATTCCATCAGAGACATTCTCGACAGCAGAATGCTCTAGAGTTGGTCATGTTCAATGATGATGTACTCTTACATCTCACCTGTATGCCATACCAATGTCTCCACACTCCTTGGTTAAGAGGACAACCAATCCATATGGCCTACAGTGACCTACATTTGATAGATGCTATCGTCCTTATTAACAGCCTATCATTTGATCGTGAATAGTTTTAAAGACTAATCGATAAATTCTCTCTTTATCAAATTTAAATAGTCCTAAGGACTTCATCACAACAACGGAGTTCATTAAAAGATGATAACTTATAATAAAATATCAAAAACATAATTTATTTATTAACAAATCAATTATAATACAAGGTTGCTCAACCATCAACAGGTTGACGATTGACTTTTGGGATATATTTTAGATCATTGAACTCATTAGATCTGATTGCTCTAGTCAATGGGTCGGTCAAGTTCTCCTTTCAATCGATTTTTCTAAGGTCGACTTTATTTCGATCTTATCAAAAAAGTTGATTGCAATTCAAAAAATATTTGGTTCACAGATAGAGCATCAATTCTTCAGCTTGAGCTATAGCTCCAGTACTACTGTCAATATAGAAAGACTGGACCATCAATGGAGGGTGCCACTCCCTGCTCGTTGATGAACTTCCATAATCAAATAACTTCTTTACCAGCATCAAATACTGCAAAGAACTTCGTATCACAAATAAAATTGGCTACTAACTATTGCATAGAATCTTTCCAGTATGTCGCTCATCATTTTAGGATACAAATACAATCTAACGTAACTTTGTCATTCCCATCCGACTAAAAATTGGAATCAGTATTTCACAGATTTTAAGTCAAATTTTTTATAAATGAGCCATTGATCTTTAGTATTTCATAAATATTTAAAGATGATTCTCATAACCTTCTAAATCTTTATGGAGAACAGAGATGACAACTAAGCTTTTATTCTCTGTAATGTAGGGATGTCATTTTCGATTAAGAGAATTTCATCCAAACAGCATAAAGAATAGTTTTACAGAACTATTAGTCCATTTGTATATACAGGATTCTGCTTCATTCTTAACGAAGTCATATATTCAAAATATATATTCTAACTCTGAGAAGCTTGATTCAATTTGAATGAACTTGAGGATTGCCACAAAAAAACCATCTTATCATAGTTGACACTATAATCTTGATGATTTTTTTTTTGTAATTAAATAGAATTAATAGGTCTTCACCTTTCCATCTGTGCCTCTTAACCATCTAAAATCGACTTGTTGGAGCATGATCCCGGCTCCTCCCACGGACTTTGGGTGCAGCAGAACCAGCAACGAATAGATCTGGAGTCGTCTGGACACGATCCAAGGCCCTTGACGAAATCAGCCTGGTTGCTGTCTTCTTCATCAGCCTTTCGTTCCAGATGAAGAACGCCTCTGAAACTATCTCTAAAAAATCCAAGATCTGGTACCCAACCAGATCAGACCTGGACCGAGGTCCTCCAATTTGTAAATCTAAAATCAAGATATTCTAGTTGGAGAAGAAGATAGATGGAGACAGACCTCGTAGATCTGTCCTGCTGCAGCCTTTTTGTAGATCTGTTGATGGAGATCTCACCCACGCCTCAAACGACCTCAGATCAACTCCAGATCTGAGAGAAACTTGTACCAACCTCTTCTCAAGAGATTTCAGATCCTGACCTGGTGTTTGGGTGCCTGCAAGAGGGGGAGAGCAGATCTGGTAGGGGGCTGCAAGGGGAGGGGGCTAGCGCCTCCCTTCCTTTCTTTCCTTTTATGGACTGGCGACAAGAAACCCTAGGGTTTCTTGCTCCTGGTGCATGGAAGATTGCTGGAGAGAGAGGGAGAAGAGAGAGAGAGACTTGGGAGAAAGAGTTGTCTATATTCTTGGTTTTTTCAAACCTATACAAGTACATGTATATATAAACACCGGGTCAAGTGACCCAAACCCAAAACTCCCTTGACCAACTCTATGAGAGATTAGGTTAACCCAAGCCCATGTACACCCATGACTCGACCTAATCTCACCTCTCCTGAGCCTAGACCTGACCCATAAAGAGTTGGTCCCTTGAGGCCCACATGATCTAGACCTCAAGAACCCGAAAGGCCCACAGCCTTTCAACCTAGGGTCCAACTAGCCCTAGAGTCTCCATGAAACCCTCATGAATGATGGACCTTGGCCTTAGCCTTGGTTCCCTGGGCTTTGGGCACACCACCTGGATCATAACAATCTCCACCTTGGTGTCCCAAGGCCTCAACCAGCTCCACTCTGTCCTTGCGACTGTAGACCCATTTGCAGCCAATAGGCCTCTTCCCCTGTGGTAACTGCACCAATCGCCACGTCTGGTTCTGGTGGAGAGACTGCATATCCTCGGACATCGTCTGGACCCACCGCTCTCTGTCCTGGCTCTCAATAGCCTCCTGATAAGTGTATGGGTCTCCATTCGCTATCACCAGGGCATATGACAGCGTCTCCTTGAAGCCATATCGGTCTGGTTGCCTGATGGTCCTCTTGAGCTTGTGTAGGGCAACACCGATATCAGTCCTCGATCCAGCTCGCTCTTGCTGGACCTCTCCACCTCGATCATCCATCTGAGTCCTCTCCACCTGTGGAGACACCTTAGGTAGGTTCTCCACCTGAATGTCATGTCCTCCTGTAGTACCTGCAAGAGGCAAAATAAAAGAGGTAAGCTATCCAGCAGCGCCCTGCTGGACCTCCTCCTGCTCCTGCTGCTCCTCCATGCCTGCTCACCTTCGTAGGACTGAGTCCTCATCAAAAGTCACATCCTGACTAATGATGACCTTCTTTTTCAAGGGATCCCACAACTTGTATCCCTTGACTCCTTGCGGATAGCCTAGAAACACTGCCTTGCGTGATCTGACGTCTAGCTTGCTCTGCTCACCAGCTTCAATGTGCACATAGACCGTGCACCCAAATACCCGTACATGGCCCAGCCCAACTATCCTCTCAGACCACACCTCCTCTGGAAGCCTGCCATCCAACCTGGTGTGAGGTGACTGATTGACCAAGTAACCCACTGCGTCTACTGTGTCAACCCAGAACTCCTTTGGAAGCCCTGCCTGCAGCCTCATGCATCTTGCCTTTTCCAGAAGTGTTCTGTTCATCCTCTCGGCCACCCCATTCTTCTGTGGAGTCCCCTTAACTGAGAAGTATCTCTTGATCCCACACTCCTCACAATAATCCTGGAACTCTCTGCTCGTGTACTCCCCGCCATTGTCTGACCTCAGACACTTCACACTCCTCCCCTGCTCCTTCTCCACCTCAGCTTTCCAGATCTTGAACTTGGTGAAGACCTCTGACTTCTCTCTCATGAAGTAAATCCAGAGTTTCCTTAAGAAATCATCAATCAGGGTCATGAAGTATCTGGCCCCATTCCTAGCTAAAACTGGGGTTGGTCCCCACACATCCGTGTGTATTAACTCCAGAGGGGCTGCACTGCGGGCTGTACTGATGGTGAACTGAACTCTCCTCTGCTTTTCCATCTGGCAAGACTCACAAATCTCCCTTGTAGCACCATCCTCTAGATCAGAGATGAGTCCTCTCCTGCTCAACTCCCTCAGCCCTCTGTCACCCATGTGGCCTAGGCGGTAGTGCCACATCCTGTAAGCCCCCTCCTGGTCCTGTGCTGCAGCTGCTGCATCAGACTCTCTGGTCACCACAGATCCCTCCATGCGATAGAGGTTATTGTCCAACCTCCTGCCTCTCATCACCACCATAGCTCCATTGGAGATGTTCAGTACTCCACTTCTAGCCCTACTGCTTAAGCTGTATCCACTGCGCTCCAAGTAGCCTAGTGACACTAGATTCTTTTCCAGCTCCGGGATGTGCTTTATATTTGTCAATGTCCTCACAATCCCATCAAACATCCTCATCCTGACTGTCTCTATCCCAGCCACCTTGCAAAGATGATTATCACCTAGAGTCACTGATCCCTCATCTGTCTTGGTGTATGTCGCAAACCAAGACCTGTGTGGTGTGTAGTGATGTGAGCACGCAGAGTCTAGTGTCCACTCCTCTGTGTAATTTCTGTGACCATCTGATACCACAAGTAGATCATCCTCCACCTGCTGCCCAGCAACTGCACTCATTGATTTTGAGCCACTCCTTTCTCCCTTCATGCTCTTCTATAGTGGACATTCTCGCTTGAAGTGCCCGAACTCGTTGCACTTGAAGCATTTCACCTCTTTCTTTTCCTTCCTGGACTTAGACCGCCCCCTAGACTTGCTTCTGCCTCTGCCTCTACCTGTCCTCTCCCCTACTGCCAAACCCTCCTGGGGAGCCCGATCTCTGGTCAACTTTTCCCTCTACTCATTCGACCTCAGCACCGAGACCATGTCCTCATACTCCAGAGTCTCCTTGCCGTAGAACAATGTAGTCACCAAAGAATCATATGATCCGGGCAGCAAACATAGAAGCAATAGAGACTTGTCCTCCTCATCCAGCTTCACCCTGATATTCACCAACTCCGTGCACAACTGATCGAACCTCTGAATGTGGCCAATCACATCAGATCCCTCTTGCATTCAAAGACTGTACAACCTCTTCTTCAGCATCAGCTTGTTGCACATATTCTTCCCCATGTACATGGTGTGCAACTTTGACCAAAGGTCCTTCGGGGTCTTTTCTTCCAACACCGAATACAACGCTGCATCCACCAAACATCCTATGATCACCGAGCATGCTTTCTTCTCCAACGATGCCCACTATCTATCTGTCATTCCCTCAGGCTTCTCATCCAAAGCCTGATCCAAATCTGCTTGCACCAGAAGATCCTCCATCCGGATTTTTCACATAGAAAAATTCTCCTTGCCATCAAACTTCTCGAAATCAACCTTCATATTGCTGCCCATGACTGGATCCAAGCCAAACAAGCAATATAAATTTCAGATTTAATGGCTCCAAGCCACTTCTCAATGTTAGATCCCTATATTGCATCCGTATGGAAGATCAAATCTCCATCTCGAATCTAGAAACTGAAGTATCTGTTCGGCTGATCTGGTACTCTACCATATCTATTCAAGGATGCCTTTACATCAAGCTCTGTGTTTGATCTAATCAACTCCAGTTCTGTTAGTTTGTGCCAAAGTTGGTTCCTCTACCTTTCAAGCTTCACCAAGGTTACTCTTAATGGCATTAGTTCCTTCACCAAGGAACTTCTTTTTCAAAAAGAATACCTTAAGATTCATGAACATCTCATGTCCATCAGGAAGGTAGGAGAAATATCCTTAAATAAATATTTATCAGACCAAGATCCAAGCTAATTGATTTGTAAACATTTCACACAAATTCGACACCTCAAACCCTAAGGTAAGAAAGTATCAAATTATTCAAGTCCATATCTCATATGGAGTTTGGATGATCGATTTGCTCGGAACATTCTCGAGCACATATCAAGTAGTCTCTAAAACATAACCTTAGGTAGACCAGCAAACCTCAGAGTGGACTGAACCATATCTAACAAGATTCAATTCTCCTTTTCAGACATCTTTTTAAATAGTGATGTTCCAAGAGAGATCCATTAAGAGAAAATCTAATTTTCTCCAAGACATGTCGAAACTTACTGTAAAGATATTCACTTCATCAGTCAAACCAATGAATTCTAATACTCTTTGCAGTTTATTTTTTTACCTCATTACGGAATCATTTGAACATTTCAATCGATTTAGATTTATGCTTCATAAGTAAGATACACCCATATCAAGATAGGTCGTCAGAGATTTTAATGAAGTAGTAAAGCTCTCTTCTGACACTTATGTTCATGAATGTAAATGCATTAATATGTACTAAACTCAGAACATCGCTGGCTCATTCACCCTTTTCAATAAAAGGTGAATAAGTCAACTATATCAAAAGTAGGCTTTAGTGACATTATCTAATCTAAGATGCTAGTTAGATGTGTACACTACACTAATAAATTATGGTACTGGATTTATGTCATTTTCAATTATCTACTCATTATTGTAGTATCATTCATAATGATATTACAATAATCATACTTATTGACACTATCAATAAGATTGGACAAAAATGACAATCACTTAAAAATGATATCTTTAGGGTTGAAAATAAGTTTGATGATTCCTAATGTTAAGACTGGAACAGACTTTCATATCTTGCATTCAGGAGTCTCTTGTCATTTTCAAACCTTCTACTATCCTAAAGTTTTTTACAACTATTTGCAAAAATGACTTATACTGTCGGTATCCTATACCCCGATAGTAGGATTATCAATAGAGAAACTTCAAAGAATTATCATATAACTATCTTGACCAGCAATCATTTGCTAATTTTTTTTTTAAGCTTGTTTGGGTTAGCCTGAGATTTCTTGATTAATTTACTCAAAAACTATATTCAACTTATGATACTGGCTATTGAAGTTAGGTCTGATAATATTTTCACTATCTAGCAGTGAAGAGAGCGATTATTTTCTAATCATTTCTAAAAAGAGAATAATTGACCTATTAGTATATAAATTATTTTAAGCCTAAAGACTTAGACTTTAGTCTAAAGATTCTCCCACTATTTTATACGAATTGGTAGCCTCTACCTCCAATTTGAGGAATTACTTTAATTCTTAGCGGGTGCTAGAATCCACAGACTGTATTCAGGCCTGAGTATGGCTCGATCAATCCTAATGCATCCATGGGTATGTTCATAACTAATTGTTTCTCTAAATAATTTCTAGCAATCAGATTTTTCCCCAAGCATCCCTTCAGCAGGCGTGTGATGCCTCCATTGAAAATCCTAATTAGGTCTAACCATTAACATGACAATATCAAATACATCCAACAAAATGGATGTCCAGGCTCGAATGTGGCTTGGCCAATCTGAGCATTGATCTGAAGGTACAATAAGATGATCATATAATGGATGATAATTTCAATACAAAATAGACACCAGACGTGTGGCACCTCTAATGCCTATTTGGAATATTAGACTCACTGTCACGCATCTTAATGGGAGGCTATGATCTAGTCATCTCCATAACTAGCTTATTTTATGGAGCTAATAATTTAGAGGATTTGGTTAATATATCTTAGAGGACATCAATCGACCTACAAGTCATAATCTTCCCATTGACTTCACCAAGTCTTGAGAAGAATTAGTGACTAGTGGGTCCAACCGGTATGTCGTAGATTCTCTCACTGATTTTACCAAGTCATGAGAAGGATTAGAGACAAGTCGGTCCAGGGCATCTAAATCAGTCATACTGATTAACCTTAACAATATGGGTTAACTCGAGTCACCTAGCGATCTAATCAGTCTGATGACTCGGGCTCAACCTTTGAGCCTGAATCAAGATCC
>NC_025996.2:120775854-120830854 GCF_000442705.2 Elaeis guineensis | reverse complement strand
AGCAATGGGGGGACTCCCACCAACCTTATACTTATCTGGCCAGTTGAGTGGCTAATCTTTTACTTGGAATGCTTGAAGGTGACCTTCACAGTTAGGAGCTATCTAAATTTAGGATAATACTTAGTTAGGATTGATTGCATAACTTGTTTGCTAACTTACAATCATCAAAATCTAATAGAACTCCTCTCATCTATCTTCTCTAGGTCTAGGACTTTCTTAAGATTCTTATCTGTAGAACTTCTCTTTTTCATCCTCTTCTCTTCTTTTTCTTCTCTTCCTCTTCCTTAAAAAAGAAAAAAGAAAAAAAGAAAATCAGAAGGGAATTGTTTGATCTAGACCCCTTGATTGCATATTAAAATAATTAAAACAATATGATAAATTAGATCTGTGCTAGGAATGTAGATCTTTATAGTAGAGGTTAAGCTGTCCCATAAATTAGATCACTTACTGGCTATTAGACACACTCTCTCTACATCTATTCTTCCTACACAACAAGTTGAATGCCCAGCCATGCATCAATTTTCTAATTTTAGGTACGAGCAAGTTTATCAAGATCAAATCCAAATAGCCTACAAACTAGAAAATAAACCATTCTTTAACAACTTCAATCCAGGTTGGGAGGTTCAACCAAAATTTTCATGGAACCCATACCCAGTGGTTATCCCGACAATACAATGATCTATGTTTGTAGAAGCATCCTATTATGACATGTCCTATTTGTAATATTAACCTTCTCCAACTATCTATAGCCCATCATTTGAAGAGAATGTTCTGCAAGCATTAGATAGGATTGAAAGCACCAATCAACTCTTTCACTCTTTTATGCAATATTTAGTCGAAATAAAAATTCAAGTCGATCAATCAGTAATCAAAATCAGTAGGAAGGAAGAAGGACAGTTGCTTAGTCAGCCTGAGAGTAACCCAAAGGAACAATACCTGGCTAAAAGTTTTAATGTCCCGATAATTTTTCTTGAACAATAGATTATGACTCTCAAAAATAAATTGATCATAGAACAATCTTGCATAACCAAAATGACTAGCACAGATAATTCGACTAAGGCAAGAAATATCTTGGGAGAAATTTGAGTGGTGGGACGAACCAATTCCATCATCATCTTATCTACCTATGGTCCTATTCTCAAGTGCCCTAGAATCATCTATTCTTTGTAACGGGAAAGGAGGATAAATTGATGAAATAAAATTAATTGAGACTTTTCAAGGATCACAAATGAATAACATAATAGAGAAAGTTACACCCATAATTCTCTCTCAGGTTTTCTTAGATCCTTGTTTGGCTCACTTCAGGATGGACGATTTTGATGTCGGTGGGTACATCACAAAAACAAATGATATAGTCGATATGTCCTATCCTAAAATCACCTTACTTTGGATCAAAAAATATGAGCCATCATCTAACCCCCCAATAGCTCTCTTGTTAGAATCACCACCTACTCTAGAGCTGAAGTCACTTTCTGATGCATCCACTGATATCCTTCTAGTGATCCCTAATCAGGAAGCCCAACTTGTAGGTATTCTAAAAGCACATAAAGAAGATATTGGGTGGGATATCTTTGAAATGAGAGATAATGATATTGAGATTTTTATGACTGATTTCTCTATTTTTGATACTACTTTCGAGGACTGTCTCTAAAATCTTTTTTTGGTGTTAAAATGATGTATGGAGACAGATTTAGTGTTAATTTGAAAAAAGTGCCATGCTATAAATTGAGAAGAGATGATGTTCAAACATGTCATCCCCGAGATAGGGATTAAAGTTGAAGAAACTCTTAAACTACCAACCCTAATCTCGGTTCAATAAACATAATTCCTTCCTGATTATCAAAAAAATTATGAGAATATTGTTGGTCTCTGGTATTGCATGCTTGCCCAGTACATTTTATTGGTTCGGACTAATCGTTGTAGAATACTCTATAGATATTTTTCTGCCATGATGACAAGGCCTTCTGATTGGCCCTATCCTTTTGACTCTTTGAGGGATGTATCCAAATTAGTTATAGGTGGGACTCCCTCAAAGTGTCCAACTGAAGATGTTACAAACTTGGCGCTTGTTGGGAGGCAACCCAGCTTATGCAATATTTTTATTAGTTTCTTTTTATTTTGTAGGAATATCTAGAAAGATAATTAGCCAAGTTGAATCTCTATAGTGGAGTGGATGAGTGATGCTACTAGCCAAGTTGGGGGGAGAGCCATGTTCATATCAGCAGGAGTTAAAAATACACCACACTTAATAATGAATGAGCACATCAAATTCAGGTGGTATCCTTTTCTGTTATGTTTTATTATGATTATCTTCTTCCATTGGGGATAATAAAAATTAAGTTGAGAGAGAGAGAATAACTAATTTAATTAAGTCCTCAAGCATGGTCAGAAATAATTAGCTTTATATATCTAAATTTTATCTTGATTTAAAGTTAACTAAGCACCCTAATCAATGAGTGATTAACAGTTGGATAATTTTAGAGATATCAAAAAAAAATTATTAAAGATATCCAATAAATGGTAGATTTTAGATCAGACCAAATTTTGGAGTGATTCTAGAACCCTCTTCCTATCTATCTCAATGAAGAATCTGCTTCATGCGGGTATAGGTGGAAAGGTTGAAGTATGCAAAAAGTCCTCCTTAAAATCTAAATTAAAAACAATAAAAAGATATTATCGCACTGAGTAACCAATTTCCTTCACCTAAGTAAGTTTTATGGTTTGCATCAAAAGGTGAAGATGCCAAGAAACTTGTTATAGAGTCAGTCTCACCTAATAGTTTTTCGTGGATCGAGCTAGTAAGTCTGAGGGATATTTTACACCTAATACCCTAAAGCCAACTGGTTTGGGAGTCATTAGTTGAAAGCTTGCTACAAGAATCAGCCAGCAGGATCAAGAGGCTAAGACATTGTACTAGACTCTTCTTAAAAAAAAAAAAAAGATGATAAAGAGACTAAATTGTAAGAAGATAATAAACCTAGCTCACATTAAGTTAGAGGACTTAAAGAGAAAAGTAGAAAGTTGGTAAAACAAGATCTCTAAAAATTTTATGGCTAACACTCAACCACTAATTAGGTCGAATTGATAATCCAATGAAGTACCTCTTTAATGGTCTGATTGGATATCAGTTGCCTTTAGGAGTACCTAGGATAACTTTTAATTAAAAGATGAGTCAGTGCACATTGCTGATTTATCTATTTTACTCGAGGATAAGTAAAGTTCAAATTGGAAGATGTGATGAACATTTAAATTAGATCACTAAAGGTACTAAATATTATAATAATTGATATTATTTTATAAGAATTTGATGCTCTCTAGTCTATTTTACAGATGATTGAGAGTTTAGATTTATACAACTCAAATTAGACTCAAATCAGATTAGATTTGAGTGAACCAGACAACCAGCTCTCATTCCAATGTGAATGCGACTTAAAGATCAAGGATTAAGAAGCAACCTCTCTAATCAATGGCCTAGATTAGAAGATAAATAGAACCAAACGTGAACACGACTTAAATCTCAAAGGCTCAGATTAAAAGATCATTCTTCATGAAGATCCAGTGTGAACGTGACTTATTGATCAATGGAGGAGAAGCAATATGAAGATCTAAAGATCTTTATTCATGCTCCCACCTCTCTCTATAAAATCCTAAATTCTCTTGCACCTCTATTCAGAAGAAATCAGCTGCCCCCATCTTTCTTTCCTCATGTTAAATCCCTTCACACCACAAAACAAATCTTCATGAATCTTTTCTTTATTACACACCAACTTCCTTCCTTCCTTTCTTTATTACACGCCACAAACAACCCTTTTTTTATCTCATGCATGCCTCTCTCTCCACAACCCTTCATGCATTCTCCCATTCAAACAAGCCCCTCCTTTCCGAAACTAAAAACAGCTCAAGCCCCTCCTTTGCACTGATTTCTCATGTGTTATCTCCCTTCACACATAAAACCCTAGTGCCGCCCATGCTTCCTCTCATATCATGCCCCATCCTTTCCTTTTTTTCCTCATGTCTCCAAATCCTAAAGCCCCACTCTCCTCTCTATAAACACAAGCCCTAGCCCCTCCATCTCTTCATATGCCCCCTTTTAGGGTTCTTCATCTTCTCCCCTTTCTCTTCCTCCTTCTATCCACCATCAAACCTCCTCCCTTTCTCTCTTCCCATCAAGCCAATACCTAAGTTTCTCTTCAAACTACTGCCCCCATCTCTCTTTCTTTCTTCTCCATAAGTCTAGGGGAGATACTAACCCTAGCACACTATCATACTCTTCCATAGATCTCTTTTCCACATCCCAAGAAGTCTAGAGGAGGTTCTAACCCTAGCATGCCTTTCATCAAATCCAGAAGAGGTCCTAATCCCAGTGCCACTATCTTTTTTTTCATATTCCTATACTACCATTTATCTTTCTTTCTTGAAGTTTCTGTACCAAGCCTTCCAGCCATCTTGTCGTTATTTGCATGTAGGAAGACGAAAAGATTCAAGGAAGCACATCTACCATCGGACGCAGCAAGAAGATCAATTTGGTTTAGTTATCTTGTATCAAATTTTTATTTTTTATTTTTATGTATACTTCTTTAATTGATTAATGAAAAGTACTTTTATTATAATTCTTATATTTTTTTCTTAGTTTCTTATAATTTATATTTTTTTTCTTTTCTATTTTCAAAATAATCGACCTAAGATCCTTGCGGATATGATCCCGACTCATCCTATCTACATAGTAGTAAGTAAGATTAATTTTGATGTGCTATGACATGCATCATTAACGGCTTAAAATATCAAAAATCCCTAAAAGATCACCTTGTAGAAAATACTGTGGCTACCACAAAAATGAAAGTATTGTTTTACTAGATTGAAGATATGGAAAAAAGATGATACAAGAAAAGAACATAGTTGGATAAGGCACTTTTAGGAAGCTTTCTTAAAGATAGTGATTTTCCTCTGGTAGGTGAAAAAGGACTATTGGAAATCCTTCCCCCCAAGTTTCAATATCCAACACAAAGATGATGTAAGATTGTACTTTTTTATCATCTTTAATCAAGAACCCACATCCAAAAAGATGAAGAGTAGAAAGAGGATTTTAAGAAAGTATAGATCTGAATAAGAAAAGAAGTTAATTTTTGATTTCAGACATTTCATAGATCTATAAGAGTCCAAATGTTGCATAAATTCAGAAGCGATGCAACCTTTTAGAATTTGAAGCGATGCAACCCTTTAGAATCCGAACATTGCATACTATTCTTTTTAGAAAGATGCAATTCTATGGAACTTTTAAACATTGTAAAGTTTCCCAATGGTTAATAACTATCCAAGAGTTTTAAAAAATTAAAACTTTAGATAACACATATCTTATTAGAAATAAAACACTTAATAGAGTTTTATCTTTTAAAAATTTTTATTATTAGAAAATATATTAATTGTATGACAATCTCCTACTTATTTTCTAATAATAAAATCATTAGTATCAAAAGATAAAGAAAAAAAAAATTAGGTTTAGTATAGTGCAGGCCATAGGCAGATTACCCTTGAACCTAAGGTTTGAATAAAAATTATAAGAATTGAAAAACTAAGAGGATTAAATCTTGATCTTAATTAGTCAAAACTCATATATTAATATTCACACTATACTTGGGGTTCTTGTTATCAAGGCAGAGCATTATGGGCCATGTGCTTTATCCCAGTTTAGCAAGTCTACTAGGGTTTTACTGGTAACCCCTTGGAAGCCCCTTGGAAGCGGCCCTAATCTTCTTACTTGCAAAAGCAAAACTCATCAAAGGTGTCCACAATCTCATTATTCACCCCACATGAGCTATGAGTTTTGTTAAGGCCATTGTCCAACCTATTTTGTTGTGGATAACATAATGCATTCACATAGACATGAAATTTTAAATAGTTTTATACCCCCATTATTTCTAAGATAAAAATGCACTGAAAATGCAACCTTCATGTTGACATTTCAAAGATAGTAACTTAATTGAATTTTCTTTGAACTCTAAGCAGTGATTCTTCAGTTATTGAGTATAATCCTAAACTGATATCAACTTTTAGAGTAGGCTATAGTTAAGTCTATCTCTTTAAACCAGTAATAGTCCTATGCCTTTCATGATTTTAGTAATTTTTTCACTAGATAAAGATTTTGTAAGGGGGTCGGCTAGCATTTGATCAATAGGAAGGTATTTAAGTACCACCTTACCTTTTTTCCCAGGCCTTCTAATATGATTGTATCTTATAGCAATATGATCGTGCACTCCTTTAAGAACAAGGGTACTGCAAAGACACAGGCCTTTCCTCTAGCGTCAATTCTGTTGGTGCAGAATTGCATCGAAGTCGGAGAAGCTGGAGCTCTCGGGGAAGAAGAGGGGAACCGAGGGATTCTCTCGATCAAGGTGGAACCCCTGAAGGAGGAGAACGTGTTTAAATAGACCCCAAGATCCGGTGCAATAATGGTTGCGGATCTCCTCTGGCCGGCCTGCACTCGCCGCGTATCCTACTCACCTCGACAGACTGTTGGAAATGACCGACAGCTGACAGAGTCATTATTATGCCGTACCTAGAGCCACGTCCCAGCAGAAATTCCAAAAAAAAAAAACTTTTTCCGAAAAGGCTCCAGTACCAGCGTGCCGAACGTCAAAATACCTGACAACCGTCGAGTGCAAAAATCGAGGAGAGTAGCTTCGATCATGAGAATTTCTCTGTACTTCCTTCATTCGAAATCCGAACTCGGAAGTAAGGAGACTGGTGTTGGGTATAAAATATCCCCCAATCGAAGTTTGTAAAAGACCGATCCTTCGGGGCTCTTCCGGCTCCCGACCTTGTATGTGGCGCCTCTCCGAACTCCCTCGGCTGTCTGGACTTCTCCGATAATGGACTTCTGCGTTCACCCATTGAGCCACCCCAAAGGCCCTCTGGGCCTCACTGACAGTCGACCTCCTACAGCAGCCAACCATTCTCCGAGTCTCTCCTGGACTTCTTCCGGCCACAGACGACCCTACTCCGAACTTTTTCGGGCTTCGTCAGCATTCGAGCTTCCCCGACAATGAGATTTCTATAGTAACCAGACTCATTTCAAGTTTTTATGGTGGTCGACCGCCTTTCGGATCTCGATCGAGCTCCTGCGAGAGCCGAACTTCTACTATGAATGGTATACTCCGAACTCCTACAGTGGGCTATCTATCCCAGACGTCTACTGTAAGCAAATTTCGACTCAAGCCTCTACTATAAACAAATTTCTTCCGAACTTCTACTACAGGTAGACTTCAACTGAGCTACCCTGTAGCGAGTGGGCTCTAGACGAGCTTCTACAGTGGGACACTATTCGAGCTTCCACGACAACTGGTCCTCGCCCGAGCTCCTACAATAAGCGGCCCCTTTCCTCTAGTGCCAATTCTGTTGTGCAGAATTTCATCGAAGTCAGAGAAGCTGGTAACTCTATCTCGAAACTCTGCCAAAATTTCTGCTCGAGCACTCCATTTCTGTTGAAGCAGAGTACTGACTTGAGCATCGGAGGGTCTTGCCGGAGCATCTCCAACTTCGGTTTAGACTTTCTTTGCAGGTTCCGACGGCGGCCGCGGTCATCCCAGCTCCGACTTCTCCGACTTCGATGGAATTCTGCACCAACACTTACTATTGCTAGTTATTTTCTTATTCTTAGTATTGTGTATAGTGGCTTGGTTGTCATGATACATGGTAATAGGACCTTTAGAAATTTCAATGAAAGGAATGCATCTCAAAAATTGTTTCATCCATAATATCTCTTAACTAGCTTGAGATATAGCAATATATTCAGATTCCATTGAAGACAATGCAATACAATATTGTTTTTTAAATGACCAAGTAATAATAGCACCATCAATAGCAAATAACCAGCCACTAGCTGATCTAGAATTAATTTTATCTAAAGCCCAATTAGCATCACTATAGCATTCTAAAATAGGAAAACTATATTTATAATACAAACCATCATGTAAAGTATGCTTCAAATATCTCATAACTCTACTAATTTCTTTCCAGTGATCATGACATGGGTTACTAGTAAATCTACTAAATATATGAATATTACATGCAATATCTAGTCTTGTATAATTCATTACATATATTAAACTTCCAATTATTTTTGCATACTCTTCTTGATTTATAGGTGTTCCTTTATTAGGAACCAATTTATGATTTAGATTTATAGGTGTTTTAGAAGGCTTGCAATCAAAGTAATTAAACTTTCTTAATAATTTTTCAATATAATGAGATTGGGTTAAAATATATTCTCCATCTCTTTTAATTACCTTAATTCCTAAGATAATTTCTACTAGACCTAAGTCCTTAATATCAAATGATTATGTTAAAAAATATTTTGTTTCATTTATGCATTCCATAATAGATCAGATATGAGCAAGTCATCCACATAAAGAGTAATTAATACTTTGGAATTTTCTATTACTTTAGCAAAAACACAACTTTTTACCTTGCTACTCTTAAATCCAAATTTCTTAATTTCAGTTTTGAACTTTTTTATACCATTGTCTTGGTGCTTATTTCAATCTATGTAGTGAATTATTCAATTTACATACTTTTTTTTCTTGATCTTTAACAACATAACTTTCAGATTAATTAATATAGATTTCTTCTTCTAAATCATCATTTAGAAATATTGTTTTTACATCCATTTGGTGCACTTCCAAATTATAAATAATTGCTAACATTATTCTAATAGATGTTATTTTAGTTATAGGTGAAAAGTTTCAAAATAATCAATTCCTTCTTTTTGGCTATAGCCCTTAGCAACCAATCTTGCCTTGTATTTTTCTATATATACTACCATTATCCATTTGCAACTAATTGGTTTTGCATTGGAAGGAAGATCACATAATGTCCATGTATTATTATCATGTATAGATTTTATTTCATCATCCATAGCAATTTTCCATAAGTTAGCATCTCGTAAAGACATAGCTTCTTCAAATGTTTTAGGGTTCTCTTCTAACAAATATGTAAACATTCTAGGACCTAAATCTTTTTCAATTCTACATCTTTTGCTTTTTCTTAGGCTTGTATTATTAGGTTCCAAGTTATCCTTATTAGTAACATGATCATTAATATCTTCAATATTATCATCATTATGAGAATTATCAATATTACTATCTTTTTCTTCCATGATTTGTTCAGATTTTTCTATCTCTATAATTAGGTCCTTTTCAAACTCTAATTTATCAGCATCCTTAATGGTCAAATGTTCAAAATATATAGCATGTAATGCCTCAAAAACACTATTAGTCTTTAGATTTAAAAATGTACAAGCTTTACTATGCAAAGAGTAACTAATAAAAATAGGTTTTATGGCTTTACTTCCTAACTTAGCTCTCTTATGAGCAGTATCTAATATATAAGCAATACATCCCCATACTTTAAAATAATTAAGATTTGGCTTTCTATTTTTTCGTAACTCATATGGAGTTTTATCTTGATTTTTATGTGAAATTTTGTTACTTATATAACATGCAGTATATAAAGCTTCAACCCAAAAACTCAAAGGTAAGTTAGAATGTATTAGCATAGCACTAACCATTTCTAGCAAACTTCTATTTTTTCTCTCAGCCACACCATTTTGAGGAGAGTAAGGGGCTATTTCTTTTTTAATAATTCCATGGCATTCATAGAAGGTTTTGAATTTAGTTGAGTTGTATTCTCCACCATGATCAAATCTTATTCTTTTAATCTTCTAACCAAGTTAATTTTCTTCTTCTTCTTTAAAGATTTTAAATTTCTCAAATATCTCATCTTTTGTTCTTATTATATATATATATATATGTAAATTTAGAATAGTCATCAATAAATGTTATGAAATACCTCTTTCCTCCTCTAGTTGATTGATTCTTATTATCACATATATTTGTATGAATTAATTCTAGTAATGAAGTTGTTCTTTATACTGATTTGAATGGAGTTTTAGTAATTTTTGCTTGTGCACAACATTCACAATTACTAGTACTTAATTTGAAATTAGTTTTAGAAACTAATTTATGAAAAATCATTCTATCTATAGTTTTACTATCAATATGTCCTAATCTATAATGTCAAACATAATACAGATCATCAACAATTTAAGTACAAATAATAGCATCTTTATTTAAACTAAGTACATATTATCCTTGGCATATCTTTTCCCAACAAATGATCCCTTTTTAGAGATGATCACTTTTTGGAAATCAAATACAACTTTAAAACCATAATCATTAAGTTTTTTAATAGAAATAAGACTCTTTCTAATTTTAGGAATATGGTGAACATCTTGAAAAGTGAGGATTTTTTCAGATGTAAGAAGAAGTTGAACTATCCCTTTGCTAGTGCAGCACTAGTAAAGGAGCTGCCCAAAAACACAGTCTCCTTAATATCAGTCTTATAAGTCTTGAACACACTTCTATAAAGAGTCACATGGCAAGTTGCTCCCTAATCAACCCACCATCCTTCATCTATATTAATCATGAGAATTTTAGTGGGCATGGCAACCATTTTTTCATTGACTTCCGTCATATTAGCTTCATCATTCTTTTTTCTTTGCGAAAGTGACACACCTTTGCAAGATGCCCCATCTTTTTGCAAACATAACAAAGACCTTTACTTTTCTTGTTCCCCTTCTTCTTGAAAGCCTTTTTCTTCCTTTTGAAATTAGAAATTTTTTTTTTCCATCATGAAACTTATTTTTGGGCTTGGAAGAGGATGTTGGAATTTCAACATTATGAATATTATCATCCTTTTCTTGATTCTCAAGTTCATCTCCTTTACGTGCTTCACATTCAATTAGAATGTGTTGCAGTAATTCATCCAATTTTAGAGATTTTTTCTTATACTTTAAAAATCTTTGGTAATCCTTCCATGAAGGTGAAAGCTTATCAATAATTGTAGAAACTTGAAAAGTCTTCGAAAATGATTCACTCACATCCACACATTCACATGCAATATTGGTCAAAGCATTTATTTGCTCAATAATAGGCTTTGAATCTGAAGGAACCAGATCTAGGGTTTCAGGATTAGATCTTGAAATTTTTTCAAGATCATACAGTGGAAGGCTAAAATAAATCAAAATTTATTTTTTAAAACCAGAGAATCCCTAGATCTAAGATCCTATTACATGATTATTACATAGAATTAAATCAAAAATTAAAATATATAAATATAGCATGAACTACATGTTGATCATATCAACATGTTTCTATACCACATCTAATATATGTATTAAACAATAGATCAGATCTATTACCTTGCAAGTTAGACGCTCTAACCTCACTGATCCGGGCTTAAGGATGATGTTGCAAGCCGCACATGCGTCCGACCTCTAGGAGTCATCCACACGAGCCCACGAATCTCGATCAGAAGTCCTGCTTCAGGAAATCAGCACAGTATGCTAGTACTGCACTGATCCTTCTTTGATGGTTGATCAGGTACCTCCTTCTTCTTGATTTGGACTCTTCTAAAGATGAAAAGTAGAAGGAGGAGTTTCAGATCTGAGACGCTCTCAGGAAACTCAAGATAGAGGGAGGAAAGATATGAAAACAAAAATCCTAGAAGAAGACCCTCTTCTTCTTCACGTTTTTCTCTCTAGACATCCAAACTTGCGTCTTTCATATCTCCATGATCCAAAGGTATTTCTCTTTGATTTTTGGATGGCACAAAGGTATCTCAAATCTATGACTTTTCCTAAAATTTCATGAAGAAACTCATCTTATATAGAGAGATATAATAGAGTCCTTGTCTAGGTCAAACACCTAGTCAAGGCTTATCCAAACATGGCAATTTAAGGGACGCCCAACTCTTGAGCACCTCCTTCATATTTTCGTGCATGGATCACTAGAAAAGAGTGCACAATGTATACCCTAAAAGCCATGAATTTATCTAAAAAAAATTTGGATAAATTCGGTGCAAAATTGAAAGAGTTTTGGATTTCTAAAACTCTATCTCATAGAATTCGAAATCCAAACTTATTCCTTTTAGATTTGATCCAAACCACCTTCCATGTAAGAAAGAAGAGAAGAGACCTTTTGTGAACGTGGGAGAGATCTGGGAGAGGGTTTTTGTCACACAAAATAAGTGGAGATTGGCGTTGAATTAAGAGAGAGGGTGTGGAGAAGGCTTATGTGGCGCAAGGTGGAATCCTAGTCTTACTAGGATTCTGTCTTATGACTTGTTTTAATTTGGTTTCCCAAACCAAATCAAATCAAAATTAGATCAACCCAATTAAAATAGGTCTTAACCCAATTAAAAACCTAATTTAATCAGATTAAATTAGATTTAAATCTGATTTAATTTTTCAATCAAATTAGAAATTAGATTGACCCAAGTCCTAGTTGAACTAGGACTAGTTTTTTCTTGCACTTGGCTTATCCAATAAACCAATTGGACTTGATCCAATCAAGCCCAAACTAAATCTAATTAAATCATATTTAATTAGACTTAATCTCAGCCCATTGGCTTAATCAAATTAAGCCAATTAGTAATCAAATTGCTAATCGATCCTCCTGCAACACTTGTACTGGGTTAAATGTCAATCGTATTGATCATTTAACCCTAGAACGATTCTTAATCGTTGATCAACCATCCGATCGGATCATGAACTCTAATGTGTGTGACCTCATAGGTCCGAACCAAAGTTGGTAGCATAGGAATAAATTTCTATACCAATCGAAGTGACCATCTAGCAATGGTACCCGACGACCGGATAGGTTGAATGTGTAGAACAACATCCTTAGAACCCATGCGGATATAGTTTTCATATAATTCATCCCCTTAACCAAAATGATCATAGGACACCCCAGAGCTCCACTGTCAACTCTGATCAGGTTGTCCACATTATATTTTAAAATATCAAATCCATCTGATGGATTACCCTGGCCAAGGTTCTGCTAAATTGAAATACAACGACTTATTCTTCTCCAACTCTTGGAGTGGTCAATCCCATCTCGATCACACTCTGACTTCGTAAGTACTTGACTGTGCCCAGAAGCCTTCCGTCTCTGAATTAAAAATTCAGTTAGTCCAGTACCAAAGCACAGTGAGTTGCTTGCAAG
Source organism: Elaeis guineensis (assembly GCF_000442705.2). Classification (NCBI taxonomy): domain Eukaryota; kingdom Viridiplantae; phylum Streptophyta; class Magnoliopsida; order Arecales; family Arecaceae; genus Elaeis; species Elaeis guineensis. The sequence goes on along the minus strand of NC_025996.2, from coordinate 120,817,796 downwards.
TCACTGAGGCGATCTCAAGTCTAAGGGATACTTATACCTATATCCCATCAGAGACATTCTCGACCGTAGAATACTCTGGAGTTGGTCACGTTCAATGATGATGTACCCTTACATCTCACCTGTATGCCATACCAGTGTCTCCACACTCCTTGGTTAAGAGGACAACCAACCCATATGGCCTACAGCGACCTATGCTCGATAGAAGCTGTCATCCTTATTAACAGCTTATCATTTGGTCGTGAACAGTTTTAAGGACTAATCGATAAATCCTCTCTTTATCGAATCTAAATAGTCCTAAGGACTTCATCATAACAACGGAGTTCATTAGAAGATGAAAGCTTATGATGAAGATGTCAAATATATTTTATTTATTAACAAATCAATTACAATACTTGGTTGCTCAACCGTCAACAGCTTGACGATTGACTTTTTGGGACACATTTCTCAACAACTCCCACTTGTCCTAAAGCCACTCAGCACAGTATCTAATACCCATCTTCGACTTGTGGTTGTCGAATTCCTTTATTACCAGGGCTTTAGTGAAGGGGTCGGCTAGGTTCTCCTTTCCATCGATCTTCTGAAGGTCGACGTCACCTCGATCCACGATCTCCCGGACCAGGTGGAAGCGGCGCAAGATGTGCTTCGTCCACTGATGTGCTTTGGGTTCCTTCGCCTGAGCTATGGCACCAGTGCTGTCGCAGTAGAGCAGGACCGGACCATCGAGGGAGGGTGCTACTCCGAGCTCGTTGATGAATTTCCTCAACCACACAGCTTCCTTCGCGGCATCTGATGCTGTGATATACTCCGCTTCACAAACAGAGTCTGCCACAGTATGCTGCTTGGAACTCTTCCAGCAGATGGCTCCACCATTCAGAGTAAAGATATAACCCGACACACTCCTGCTGTCATCATGGTCAGATTGGAAGCTGGAGTCTGTGAACCCCACAAGTTTCAGATCTGACTCACCATAAATCAACCATTGGTCCTTAGTATTTCTCAAATACTTAAGGATGGCTTTAACCACTTTTCAGTGATTTTCTCTAGGATCAGATTGGTATCTACTCACTACTCCTAGTGAGTATGCCACATCTGGTCTTGTACATGTCATGACGTACATGATAGATCCCATGGCTGAAGCATATGGGACTCTACTCATACGCTCTCTCTCTTCAGGAGTTGTCGGACAATCCTTCTTAGAGAGAGAAATTTCTTGGCCTATCGGTAGATAGCCCTTCTTGGAATTCTCCATGCTGAACCTCTTCAGCACAGTGTCTATGTACATGGACTGGGATAACCCAAGCATCCTTTTAGATCTATCCCTATAGATCTTCATCCCTATGATGTAGGATGCTTCACCCAAGTCCTTCATGGAGAACTGTGATGACAACCAAACTTTTATTCCCTGTAGTGCGGGGATGTCATTCCCGATTAAGAGAATGTCATCCACGTACAAGATAAGGAATACCACAACTGGACCATTTGCCCATTTATAGATGCAGGGCTCTTCTCCATTCTTAATGAAGCCATACGTTTTGATCACCTTATCAAAACGCATGTTCCAACTCCGAGAAGCTTGCCTCAATCCATAAATGGATCTCTGAAGCTTGCACACCTTGGACTCATCTGTGGATGTAAATCCCTCAGGTTGTATCATATACACCTCTTCGGTCAGCTCTCCATTCAGGAAAGCTGTCTTTACATCCATCTGCCAGATCTCATAATCTAGATGGGCAGCTATTGCAAGCATTATCCGAATAGATTTGAGCATTGCCACAGGAGAAAATATCTCGTCATAGTCAATACCATAACGTTGACGATACCCCTTGGCAACCAGACGGGCTTTATAGGTCTCCACCTTTCTATCTGCGCCCCTCTTCCTTTTGAAGACCCATTTACACCCAATGGGTTTAACCCCTTCAGGTGGGTCAACCAATGTCCATACATCGTTGACCTTCATGGACTCCATTTCGGATTTCATGGCTTCAAGCCATTTCTCGGAATCAGGTCTCTGCATTGCATCCATATAGGTGATCGGATCCTCATTATTCTCATCAAGTTCGATATGGATCACCATCCAGGACCAAGAAACCGTAGTATCTGTCCGGTTGATGCGGTACTCTACTAGATCGCCTTAATGGTGCAGGTACATTGGGCTCCAGATATGATCTAATCATATCAGACTCAGGTTCAGCTATTGGTGTCGGTCCTTCTACCTGTTGAACTTCATCAAGTTCAATCTTAGAGGCAACGGTTCCTTCACCAAGGAACTCCTTTTCTAAAAAGATTGCCTTAAGGCTGACGAACACTTTTGTTCATCAGCATGATAGAAAAAATATCCTTTTGTCTCTTTGGGGTACCCTATGAATGAGCATTTGTCAGACCTAGGTCCAAGTTTGTCTGTGACTAATCGTTTGACATAGGCCGGGCACCCCCAGACCCTAAGGTGTTAAAGTGCTGGCTTACGTCCCGTCCATATCTCATATGGAGTCTTAATTACAGACTTACTTGGAACCCTATTTAACAGATAACAGACCGATTCAAGTGCATATCCCCAGAAGGATATCGGCAAGCTAGCAAAACCCATCATGGATCGGACCATGTCTAACAGAGTCTGATTCCTCCTTTCAGACACACCATTATGCTGTGGTGTTCCTGGAGGAGTCCATTGGGAGAGAATCCCATTCTCTCCTAGATATGTGAGAAACTCACTAGAAAGGTATTCTCCTCCTCGATTAGATCAAAGAGTTTTAATACTCTTCCCAGTTTATTTTTCTACTTCACTTCGGAATCGTTTGAACATTTCAAATGAATCTGACTTATGTTTCATCAGATAGACATATCCATATCGGGATAGGTCATCCGTGAAAGTTATGAAGTAGAAATATCCACCTCTAGCACTGGTGCTCATGGGCCCGCATACATCAGTATGTACTAGGCCCAAGAGCTCAGTAGCTCTCTCACCTTTTCCAGTAAAAGGTGACTTGGTCATTTTACCAAGAAGACAGGACTCACAGGTTGGAAGTGATTCACAATCACTAACTTCGAGGATTCCCTCTTGAGTCAACCTGTTTATTCTGTTCTTGTTTATATGACCTAGCCTACAGTGCCATAAGTAGATATCTGACACACTATCTAATCTAGGGTGCTTGCCAGTTGAATAGACTACATTAACAGGTTGTGATAACATATACACACCATTGTTCAAATGTCCACAAAAAATAATAACATCATTCTCAATGATATTACAAATTTGTTTCTTTATTGAAATTTCATAATCATTTTTGGCCAAAGGTCTACAGAAATGACATTTAAAAAGAAACTGGGACAGAAATGACAATCATTAAGAACAACGATATGGGATTCAAATACAAGTTTCAAGATTCCTAATGCTAGAACTGGAACTGATCTTCCATCTCCAACGTTCAGGAACCTCTCGCCTTGCTCGAATCTCCTACTGACCTGCAACCCCTGCAATGAATTGCAAATATGGTAAGGGCTACCGGTATCCAATACCGGTCAGTTATATCACAAATAGAGAAATTGCAAGGAGTTATCATATAAATACCTTGCCCAGCAACAACTTGCTGCTTTCTCTGCCTGTTCGGGTCTAGGGAGGCAATGTACTGGGGACAGTTCCTCTTCCAGTGGCCCCGCTTCTTACAAAAGAAGCATTCAGCTTGACTCTTATCGGGTTTGATCTTTTTGGTCTGACACTGCACAGATGTCCTAGCCTGAACTTGCACCTTCTTCACTTTCTTCTTCTTGTTCTTCTTCCCTTTCTTAAAGGGTCGAGAACCAGAAGACGAACCTCCCACTAAGTTCACCGACTCCTTATGGAGTTGGTGATCTTTCTCAAAGTTCTGAAGTAACTCCAGTAATTCGTGGTAGTTTACTTCAGGCTTTGTCATTCTATAATGAGTGAGGAATGGGAGATAAGACTTGGGCAGCGAGTTCAGTATTGCATCTTTCCCAAGCTGCTCATGCAAGGGAAAGCCGAGCTTACTCAATCATTCCATCAGCTCGATCATGTACAATACATGATCAGTGACAGAGGCACCATCCCGCATTTTGGTGTTGAAGATGGCACAACTAGTCTTGTGCCTCTCCACGTCATCGGGTGTGCCAAAGGCATCCTCCAACACTTGAAGCATGTCCTTTGGCTGAGCCATCTTGAATCTGCGACTGAACTCGTCGCTCATAGCAGCCAGCATGATACAGCGCACCGTGGTCCGGTCACTGAGCCACTTCTGGTAAGTGCCTCTGACTGTTCCACGTACATTGATAGCTGGCTCCTCAGGTGCAGGATCCATTATCACATATAGGATCCGTTCATGCTCCAGGACTATCTTCAACTTTCGGTACCAGCTATCGAAATTGGGTCCCACCAACTTATCATTGTCCAATAATGATCGGAGCGATAGGAAAGTAGCCATATCTGCACAAAAGAAAACCATAACCTAATTAGTAATTGATTCATTAAACCTAAGGATTTGGACTTTAATCAAAAGGTTTCTCCCACTATTTTATTCGAATTGGTAGCCTCTACCTCCAATTCGAGGAATTACCCTAATTCCTTAGTGGGTACTAGAATCCACTTAGACTGCACACAAGCCCAACTTTGGTTGGCCAACCCATGTACATCTAAGGGTAGGTTCATAACCAATTATTTCTCTAAACAATTTCTAGTAATTTTAATTTTTCCCCAGAAACCTAATCAGTAGGCTTTGGCCTCCATTGTAAGGATCCGGTTAGGTCCAACCATTAACATGATCATACTTAGTGTATCTAACCAATGAATCATTAAGCCCAACTTTGGTTGGCTCACCTAACCACCATTAGAGAGACACTTCCAAGTCATCATATGATGAGTGATAATTTCATTAGTCAACAAGCACCAGGCCTTTGGGTCTGCAATGATTATTGAGTTAATGGACTCATTATCAAACAACTTAATGGGAGGCTATGACTCAGTTATCTCCATAACTTTGTCATTTTAAGGACCTAATAATTTTAGAAGATTTAAATAATATAGAGGATGAGGTCAGATGAACCAGCTTATCATGATCCTCCCACTGGCTTCACCAAGTCAGCTTAAGGGAGACCATTAAAAGGGCTGGTCTAGGAGCACCTAAATCAGTCACACTGATTTACCTAGCTGACATGGGTCAGCTCGAATAGTCAAGTGATCCGATCAAAACATAATTTCATCAAGAGGCCAGGTAAGTTCGATCAGTGGGAGGGTCTGCCAAAGCTTGCCTTAGACACCATCAGAAATGGCCAGGTAAGCGGGCTCCCAATTAAAAACCACCGGTCTGGTTTACCTTAGACACCATCTGGTTTAATTAGTTTCGATTAGATCAATCTAACAGTTCGTGCTAGACCGCTTAGCCAAAAATCAAGTCCATTTGGTTCTCGTTAAAGACATGGACTTGACCAACTACAACTATTGTAATTGATCTAGAGAATCCTTGACCTAATCTAAGACAATAATTGATTAGATTTAGTCAATTCTCTAATTAAGTCCATCTTTAATCTAACCATAGGTCTAACCCAATTAATGGACCTAATTCTCACTAACCCATTAACCCAATGTGTTATGATTTGTGTCTTAGGTTCTTCAATTCACAATCCTAGAACCTAATCAAACAACTTCTTAATTCTTAATTAAGTTTTAGGCTGAGGGTTGGGTTTGGCTTTTCAAAAAATAATTTTCATATTTATAAAATAATTTTACAATATGATTCTACCAACCATATTGCATATTTGATTTATAATCAAGATACAAGTGAAATAAACATGAAACTACTTTAGATCTAATCTAAACAGGTTCATGTAATTGAAATAATTTCAACTTTAAACAATTTTTTTGCATAAAAATTATTAACAAAGAGATTTTATTTCAGATTTAAACATCTTTTAAATCTAATAAATCATAAATTTAATCTAGATCATATCTAACAAATTTATGATTAAAGATAGATCTACACAAACTAGGACAACCTTTGCACTGTAAGGGGTAAACCTTACAGCAGGACAACCTTGCAGTTTGTGATTGATCTAAAATTTTAATTTCAGATTTAATAATCAGATTATAAATTAAATCTAATCTAAGAAATAATCTAAGCATATATAAATAATCATGTAATAAAGAACCTTGCTCTGATACCAATTGAGGAACCAGATCTAGGGTTTCAGGGTTAGATCTTGAAACTTTTTCAAGATCATACAGCGGAAGGCTAAAATAAATCAAAATTTATTTTTTAAAATAAAAAAATCTCTAGATCTAAGATCCTATTACATAATTATTATATAGTATTAAATTAAAAATTAAAATATATAAATATAGCATGAACTACATGTTGATCATATCAACATGTTTCTATACCACATCTAATATATGTATTAAACAATAGATCAGATCTATTACCTTGCAAGTTAGATGCTCTAACCTCGCTGATCCGGGCTTAAGGATGATGTTGCAAGCCGCACATGCATCCAGCCTCTAGGAGTCATCCACACGAGCCCACGAATCTCGATCAAAAATCCTGCTTCAGGAAATCAGCACAGTATGCTAGTACTGCACTGATCCTTCTTTGATGGTTGATCAGGTGCCTCCTTCTTCTTGATTTGGACTCTTCTAAAGATGGAAAGTAGAAGGAGAAGTTTCAGATCTGAGATGCTCTCAGGAAACTCAAGATAGAGGGAGGAAAGATATGAAAACAAAAACCCTAGAAGAAGACCCTCTTCTTCTTCACGTTTTTCTCTCTACACGCCCAAACTTGCATCTTTTATATCTCCATGACCCAAAGGTATTTCTCTCTTATTTTTGGATGGCACAAAGGTTTCTCAAATATATGACTTCTCCTAAACTTTCACAAAGAAACTCATCTTATATAGAGAGATATGATAGAGTCCTTGTCTAGGTCAAACACCTAGTCAAGGCTTATCCAAACATGGCAATTTAAGGGACGCCCAACTCTTGAGCACCTCCTTCATATTTTTCTGCATAGATTACTAGAAAAGGGTGTCAATGTATACCCTAAAAGCCATGAATTTATCCAAAAAAAATTTGGATAAATTCGGTGCAAAATTGAAAGAGTTTTGGATTTCTAAAACTCTATCTCATAGAATTCGAAATCCAAACTTATTCCTTTTTGATTTGATCCAAACCACCTTCCATGTAAGAAAGAGGAGAAGAGACCTTTTGTGAACATGGGAGAGATCTGGGAGAGGGCTTTTGTCGCACAAAATAAGTGGAGATTGGCGTTGAATTAAGAGAGAGGGCATGGAGAAGGCTTATGTGGCGCAAGGTGGAATCCTAGACTTACTAGGATTCTGTCTTATGACTTGTTTTAATTTGGTTTTTCAAACCAAATCAAATCAAAATTAGATCAACCCAATTAAAATAGATCTTAACCCAATTAAGAAACTAATTTAATCAGATTAAATTAGATTTAAATCTGATTTAATTTTCCAATCAAATTAGAAATTAGATTGACCCAAGTCCTAGTTGAACTAGGACTAGTTTTTCCTTGCACTTGGCTTATCCAATAAACCAATTGGACTTGATCCAATCAAGCCCAAACCAAATCTAATTAAATCATATTTAATTAGACTTAATCTCAGCCCATTGGCTTAATCAAATTAAGCCAATTAGTAATCAAATTGCTAATCGATCCTCCTGCAACACTTGTACTGGGTTAAATGTCAATCGTATTGATCATTTAACCCTAGAACGATTCTTAATCGTTGATCAACCATCCGATCGGATCATGAACTCTAATGTGTGTGACCTCATAGGTCCGAACCAAAGTCGGTAGCATAGGAACAAATTTCTATACCAATCGAAGTGACCATCTAGCAATGGTACCCGACGATCGGATAGGTCGAATGTGTAGAACAACATCCTTAGAACCCATGCGGATATAGTTTTCATATAATTCATCCCCTTGATCAAAATGATCATAGGACACCCCAGAGCTCCACTGTCAACTCTGATCAGGTTGTCCACATTGTATTTTAAAATATCAAATCCATCTGATGGATTACCCTGGCCAAGGTTCTGCTAAATTGAAATACAACGACTTATTCTTCTCCAACTCTTGGAGTGGTCAATCCCATCTCGATCACACTCTGACTTCGCAAGTACTTGACTGTGCCCAGAAGCCTTTCGTCTCTGAATTAAAAATTCAGTTAGTCCAGTACCAAAGCACAGTGAGTTGCTTGCAAGTCACTGAGGCGATCTCAAGTCTAAGGGATACTTATACCTATATCCCATCAGAGACATTCTCGACCGTAGAATACTCTGGAGTTGGTCACGTTCAATGATGATGTACCCTTACATCTCACCTGTATGCCATACCAGTGTCTCCACACTCCTTGGTTAAGAGGACAACCAACCCATATGGCCTACAGCGACCTATGCTCGATAGAAGCTGTCGTCCTTATTAACAGCTTATCATTTGGTCGTGAACAGTTTTAAGGACTAATCGATAAATTCTCTCTTTATCGAATCTAAATAGTCCTAAGGACTTCATCATAACAACGGAGTTCATTAGAAGATGAAAGCTTATGATGAAGATGCCAAATATATTTTATTTATTAACAAATCAATTACAATACTTGGTTGCTCAACCGTCAACAGCTTGACGATTGGCTTTTTGGGACACATTTCCCAACAGAATCAACCATCTTAAAATCAATATACTTGTTAATAAGAAAAAAATGATTTTTAGCATCCTCATGGACATACCTTTCTTGGAGTGCATTCCACAACTCTAAAGTGGTACTATACTTATGAAACATGTTGAATAAACCATTAGTCATGGCATTGAGAAGAGCGTAGTATTAGATTTTGGCACCTTAAATTCGACCTACAGCAGCCCAAGATAGAGAAGTCCACAGTAGAGAAGCCCAACATGTGAGGCTTAAGAGGAGAAGCCCACAGACGTGTGACCCATAGACGCATGGCCCGTTGGAGTATGCAGCCTACAGCACATAGGCCCACAAGTGCATGAGCCCGCTTCACGCATTCCATGGGAGAAATTGTGGTCCACACATGAGGCATGGACAACCATGGTCCAGGGATGATTTCACACAGCTTAGGCATGCATGGTTGAGCACACGACATGTGGTGCAAGTGGAGAGGCTCTGGTCCATAGCCTGGTTCATGTGGAATAATTGTGCAGTGGTCCACGCACGATCTATAGGGGTTTTGGATACATTTGGGACTCATTTTGGATGTTGTTTTGACATGAAAAGAAGCCAAAGTCCCAGCAGGACTTATGTATGCATACTTGACATGGTCCTAAGACTTTATAAAGAGCAGACGGCATGAAAAATTGAGCATCGATAAAAAATCAGTAAGCGAGCCTGAGGATCTTGGATAGTGGTAGAGAGGGTTATCCTTTGAGATTTTTTTGAGAGCATTATGAGGGTTTAGTGCTTCTTGTTGCGAGAGAGATTGATGTATGAGGGTTGAAAGGTTGTGATCTCTTCTTGTATTTAGACTTTATTTCATAGTAAAACTTGCATGTCCCATAGAGGTAAGTCTTACGCTAATCCATATATTTGATTGTGTTTTTTTTATATCTCTTCTTCCTTCCTGTTGTGGTATCGATATCATCATCAGTGTTTGTAATCTTGGATAGAGGATCCATATTCTGCTCTCGCGAGAGATCCTTTCTAATATTAGCAGCATATGTAGTCATCTTCTAACCACTTTCTTTCTTTCTCAGTGCACTCTTTATTGCTTCCTTCTTCTTATGGATATAGCATGGTCAATACATAGGCAACTCTAACAATAGTGAGTTGAAAATAATTCTTCATCATCTATCTTTTATAATTTAGCCCATCAAGCCTTCAAGACTCTCTATTGACCGCATAATTGATTTTGATGATCATCAAATTTTAATTAATTATGAATCTAACTATGTATTTAAAGAATGAATGTAAGTCTTTTTAGAAGCTTAAATTGAAGAAATAATACATGAAAAAGATCTCCTCAAAAGTCACTAAGTCAAGGGCCTCAAAGAAGAAAAATTTAAGTTCAGATTTAGTGGAGTCGACCCCAAGAAGAAAGGAACCAATCTCTGCATTGAAACTGTTGGAAAATATATCCCAAAAGTCAATCGTCAAGCTGTTGATGGTTGAGCAATCAAGTATTATAATTGATTTGTTAATAAATAAAATATATTTTTGGCATTTTCATCATAAGTTTCATCTTCTAATGAACTCCGTTGTTATGATGAAGTCCTTAGGACTATTTAAGTTTGATAAAGAGAGGATTTATCGATTAGTCCTTAAAACTGTTCACGATCAAATGATAGGCTATTAATAAGGACGACAGTTTTTATCGAGCATAGGTCGCTGTAGGCCATATGGGTTGGTTGTCCTCGTAACCAAGGAGTGTGGAGACACTGGTATGGCATACAGGTGAGATGTAAGGGTATATCATTATTGAACGTGACCAACTCTAGAGCATTCTGCTATCGAGAATATCTCTGATGGAATATAGGTATAAGTATCCCTTAGATCTGAGATCGCCTCAATGACTTGCAAGCAACTCACTGTGCTTTGGTACTGGACTAACTGAATTTCTAATTCAGTGACGGAAGGCTTCTGGACACAGTCAAGTATTTACGAAGTCAGAGTGTGATTGAGATGGGATTAATCACTCTAAGAGTTGGAGAAGAATGAGTCGTTGTATTTCAATTTAGTAAAATCTTGGCCAGGATAATCCATCAGATGGATTTGATATTTTGAAATACAATGTGGACAACCTGATCAGAGTTGATAGTGGAACTCTGAGGTGTCCTATAATCATTTTGGTCAAGGGGATGAATTATATGAAAACTATATTTGCATGGGTTCTAAGGATGTTGTTCTACATATTCGACCTATCCGACCGTCGGATACCATTGCTAGATGATCACTTCGATTGGTATAAAAATTTATTCCTGTGCAACCGACTTAGGTTTGAACCTATGAGGTCACACACATTAGAGTTCACGATCTGATTGGATGGTTGATCAATGATTAAGAATCATTCTAGGATTAAACGATCAATACGATTGACATTTAACCTAGTGCAAGTGTTGCAAGAGGATCGATTAGCAATTTGATTGCTAATTGGCTTAATTTGATTAAGCCAATGGGCTGAGACTAAGTCTAATTGAATATGATTTAATTAAATTTAGTTTGGACTTGATTGGATCAAGTCTAATTGATTTATTGGATAAGCCAAGTGCAAGAAGAAACTAGTCCTAATTTAATTAGGACTTGGATCAACCTAATTTTTAATTTGATTAAAAAATTAAAATAGATTTAAATCTAATTTAATCTGATTAAATTAAATTTTTAATTGGGTTAAAATCTATTTTAATTGAGTTGATCTAATTTTGATTTGATTTGATTTGAGAAATCAAATTAAAATAAGTCATAAGATAGAATCCTAGTAAGACTAGGATTCTACCTTGCGCCACATAAGCCCCCCACACCCTCTCTCTTATTCCATGCCAATTCTCTCTTATTTTGTGTGACAAAAATCCTCTCCCAGGTCTTCACCATGCCCAAAAGATTTTTTCTCTTCTTTCTTACATGGAAGATGGTTGTGGATCAAATCAAAGTAGGAATAAGTTTGGATTTCAAATTCTATGAGATAGAATTTTAGAAATCCAAAACTCTTTCCTTTTTGCACCGATTTTTCTCAATTTTTTTTGAAATTTTTGTGACTTTTATAGCACTTGATAGGAACCCTTTGCTATTGGTCCATGCACAAAAAGAAGGAGGGGGCACCCAAGAGTTGGGCGCCCCTTATCTTGCCATGTTTGGATAAACCTTGATTAGGTATTTGACCTAGACAAGGACTCCATCATATCTCTCTATATAAAATAAATTTCTTTATGAAATTTTTGTAAAAAAAAGATCAAAAATAGACCTTTGAGAATCCAAAAATCAGAGAGAAAGAAGGTTGGGGCGTGGAGATATAATAGATACAAAATAGGGTGTCTAGATAGAGCAAAGAGAAGAAGAAGAGGATCTTCTTCTAGCGTTGTTGTGTTCATCTCTTTCCTTCCTCCATCTTAATTTTCTGAGAGCATCTCAGATCTAAAACTCCTCTTCCTACTTCTCATCTTTGGAAGAGTCTAAATCAAGAAGGAGGCACCTAATCAACCATCAAAGAAGGATCAGTGCAGTACTAGCATACTGTGCTAATTTTCTGGAGCAAGACTTCTGATCGAGATTCGTGGGCTCGTGTGGATGACTCCTAGAGGTCGGATGTGTGTGTGGCTCGTAACATCATCCTCAAGCTCAGATCAGCAAGGTTAGAACATCTAACTTGCAAGGTAATAGATCTGATCTATTGTTTATTACATACATTAGATGTAGCATAGAAACATGTTGATATGATCAATATGTAGTTTATTCTCTATATATTTTAATTGCTAATTTAATATCATATAATAATCATGTAATAGGATCTTAGATCTAGGGATTCTTTGATTTTATAAAATAAATTTTGATTTATTTTAATCTTCCACTGTATGATCTTGAAAAAATTTCAAGATCTAACCTTGAAACCCTAGATCTGGTCCCTTCAAAAATAAGTTGAAACAGAAAAGATTTTGAACTTTAGGATGCAATGAATCAACTCTAGAGAGAAAGGAGTCGACTCTAGCATGCTGGAATAGAACTGGCACGGAGGTGAGTCGACTTCTATGTTGGACGAGCCAACTCGATGTCAAAAGACAAAGAACTATTTTTCAGACCCTGTAGCTGAGCCGACTCGTCAAGAATTCAAGTTGACTCATAGGTGACTAGAGTCGACCCCAAGGAAAATGGAGTTGACCCCAAGCACGGGGACAGCCTAACAGCTAGTTTTCTGCAACTTTTTCAATGGGCATTTTTCCATCCCAACAGCTAGTTCAAGTCCTCCAATGATCCAAACTCTCTCTCTAGCCATTGTGAAGCTTATTAAAAGGTAGACAATAAAAAAAAAAGGAGGCTAGTGGATTAAGAGAGAAAATTTTTTCATTAAACATCCTAGAAAAAGAGAAAAGAGAGGAACTTGAGCATCAAATTCAGAGGGTATTCAAGAGCAATCTTCTACAACATCTCCAACATCCTCTCAGCTTTAAAGAAGAGTGATCAAGCTTCAAAAAGAGCAACATTTTAGCCTCTTTTTCATGCATCAAAAGAGTTTATTTTTATTTTTGGTTTTGTGCTGAAATTACTTATCTTTGTATTTTGATTTCTTTACAAGTTTCTTTGGGAGAAAGAAACTTAGGGTAAAGGCCCATCCAAGCCCAGAATTGGACATTATAGATTTTAGTTGGTGAGCCTATAAAACCAATTGGGTTGGTTGTGAGTCCAAAAAATAATTAGTGTAAGGTTATGGTTGGTGAACCTGAAAAATAGACTGGGTTTGTTTGTGATCCTGGGTTAAAACAAGCACACTGTAGTTAGATGATTATAGTAAAATTTTTAAGAGGCTCTTAGCGAGTGGATGTAGGTGCATGGTTGCATCAAACCACTATAAATTTATCTTGTTTGTATTGTAGCTTTTCTCTCTTACCCTGTATCCTTTCAATTCTTGTTTAGCTTGATTTAATTTCTGCATATCCTTAGTTATATTTTGATTCCATTGTTGCTTACATTATATACATCTCAAACACACAAATTAGCCTAGATTAAAGCACATACTTGTTTAAATTGTTAATTTAGTTAAAATTTTTAAACAACCTAATTCACTACCCCTTTTGGGTTACTATTTTTTTGAGCAATAAGTGATATTAGAGTAGGTGCTTTGTTGTTAGTTGTTGACCTAATGGTCTTAGAGTAAAAGATCATGACAATCTTGATTGGTTCCTTATTTGCCGAAGGACAATCAATCTCTAGACCACCACTATTTAATGGCACCAATTATACATATTAAAAAATTAGAATAAAAATCTTTATACAAGCTCTAGATTATGATATGTGGAGAACCATAACTAGAGGATGCGTAGGCAATAGTTTCTGTAGGGGTGGGGCGCGCTAGCTAGCAAGCATTTTTAGGCTCCGCTAGCTAGCTAGCGTACTCTTCTGCTATCAATGAAACGAAAGAAAAGAAAAACCAGTGCCACTATTCAAGTAAATGGAGTCCTCCTTCCCAAATCTGAAAAGGATTGGGATGTTAATGATAAAATGATGGCTCAATTGAATGCTAAAGCTATTAATATACTTTATTATTCTTTGGATGTAAATGAGTTCAATAGAATATCTATATGTACACCCGCAAAAAAAAATTGGGACAGATTAGAAGTAACTCATGAGGGAACAAGCCTAGTTATGGAATCTAAAATTAATTTGCTTGTTCACAAATATGAAATGTTCAAGATGGAATCACATGAGTCTATTTCCGATATGTTCTCAAGGTTTATGGATATAATAAATCTTTAAATGGTCTTAGCAAAATCTATACTAATCATGAACTTATTTGCAAGGTTTTGAGGTGTTTGCCAAATTATTGGAAAGCAAAAGTGATAGCCATATAAGAAGCAAAAGACCTCTCAAACCTATCTATAGAAGAGTTAATAGGTTCACTTATGATACATGATTTGAACATGCACTAAAAGGAAGAAGAAGAAGAGCTTAAGAAGAAGAAGACCATTGCTTTCAAGTCCACCATCAAATTTGAAGGAAGCGATGAGTCAGATGATGAAGAAGAAGAAAAAGTGAGGATGATGAGGACATAGCGCTACTCTTAAGAAAATTCAAAAAATTCTTGATAAAACAAAGCTTGAAGAAGAAAGAAATTAAATGAAGAAGAAAGACAAGGAAGAAATGTAACATACTACAATTATAACAAAAGGGGTCACTATAGACGGATTGCCCCTTACTTCAATGGAATCTCAAAAAGATCAAAAAGAGTGCATTATTGGGTACTTAGGAAGATAGTGACACTTCAAGCTCTGATGAAAAAGAGAAAGCTGCAAATCTTTATCTCATGGCTATTGAGGATGAGGTACATTTTAAAAATTCTTTTAATTTTTTTAATTTTGATGAACTATTTGAAGCCTTTAATGCTAATGGATGAATACAAAAATATAAGGCTGAAAAATAAGGAGCTCAAAAAGAAAAATCTCTTTTTAATGGAAAAGAATTCTTTAGCTAAAAAAAAAGAAGAATCATTGAAATCTAAAAAATCATTAGTTGAAAAAAAATATTGAACTGAAAGAGAAATTTGAAAATTTAAATTTTTTCCTAAAAGAAAAGAAAGAGCTTATAGGAAAAATGAAAAGTTAAGAAAAGAGATTGAGATTTTGAAACCTATAATAGAAAAATTTATCCTTAGTTTTCAAAATCTTCAATCAATTGTAAATAATAAAAGGGCTATTTTCAATGAAGCTAATTTTGATATTAAATCTTCAAGAAAACTATTAAAAATATGTTTACAAAAATTTTATATAAAAATCATCACATTACTTGCTTTAGATGCAACCAAAATAGGCCACAAAATTTCCAAATGCAACATTAAGAAAATCGGCCATACTTTGATAAAATAAATTTGGATTCCAAAAAGAACCATATGCTCTAACCTCAATGGATCTAAGATGACTTGGGTACCAAAAATTAAAAAATAATTTTTTGTAGGTGCACCAAGCATCCAAGGGTATGAAAAGAGACAAATTCTTGAAGATGGAAGCTTTGGAATGAAAATGGATGGGTGATAAAATTTAAACTTTTCTCACATCATGCCATTAATATATACTGACTTTGTTGAGTGAATGATTAATTTTGATGAATTAACTATGCTCATAATAATCATATTTCATAACTTGAGTGTTTGATTCATTGATATTTATGCCATCATTAGTGTTTAGTATCATTTTTGAGTTTCATGAGCATAGGTTTATTTTAAATTCAGCTAGTTACCATTGTTCCCTACATCATGTTGTCTTGAGATACTTAAATTAAAAATGAGCTTAATTGGATAACAAATTACTTATGTGCAAACATTAAAAATTGAACTTTGACACTCTCATAAGATGTATAATCATAGAAATCTCCTAAAAATTGTTTGATATAAGGAACATCAAGATAAGTCATCAATTCATAAAAGGATTGCATGCTTGACATTGTAAACTTGCATTTCGTTCTAGCTTAAACCCCTAAGGATTTGAAATTTTATAGTTAGACCAAAACACATAGAGCCAATATCTAGATTCTCCTCATTTTAACCTCGATTGATTGATTATCTTGCCCAAAATATTGATCAACTTTTATACCCCAACTTGATTTAAATGCCAATCTTTAACCTAAATTTGATTGAAAGACAATTTGAGCCAAATTGACTGATCTTCCTTGACTTGAAATCTTCTTGAATTATTTTCTGTATCAAGGAGTCGACTCTTGAAACATAGAAGTCGACTCGTGGTCTCTACAGAAAAAATAAAATAGTTCTTCGAGGAGTCGACTCGAGTCTAAGATGAGGCGACCCATATTTCGGGACAGGATTTTTTAAACCCAAGGGCCATGGTTCTATATTTACTTATTTTCTTTCCCTCTCGAGCCAAAATTCCCTCAAAAATTCCCTCCACCCAAACCGAAATCTTTCCACTATTTTTCACTTGATTTTTCGATGGATTTGGTCTCCACGGCTCCCATGAAGCGACCTGCTCCAAAACTGAGGCATCCACATATGGAACCGTCAAGCCCCAGTCATTGTTCGAGCCCTTCTCCCATCTGTGAATGTCGGAGCAAGCTACGAAATGAGCCTGAGCAGTCATCTCAATCAGCTTCAGCCCCTTCTCTGCCTTGGACAGCTCCCTCTCCTCTGTGGGTAACCCCTTCATGGTCCATTTTTCATCCAGGGTTGTGTGCACAGGGAGAAATATGGATTTTGCGTTCTTAGAGGCAGAGGGCTTTGATTTTGGGCAAAAAATTGAGAATATGGGTTGGAAATTTTTGTGCTCTCTCAATGTTCTAACCTACCCCAACCTAGTTAGAGAATTTTATGCTAATCTAAAATCAAGGCATGGTACACTTGATACTAAGGTAAAGGGTATCAGAATTGTGTTTAATAAAGCACATTTGGCAAGATTATTAAGAAGGAGAGCAGAAGGGAGTATTTCAGATAGATTGGATAGGAGATCAGTCGGTCTTAGTTATATTTTGAGAAGAGAGGTTCGAAGTAAATTAGAGGAGGTGAAAGCTAATCAGTTGTCCACCGAAATGTGCCTCCTACATCATATGACCAATAGAATTTTCTTCCCAAAGATCGGTAGATTTGATTTTGTATCTGGTCGAGGCATCTGCTTTATGTACTATATCATTTGAGAGATTCCCTTGAGCCTTTCGATCTTGATGATCAGATTGATGGAAGACATAGCAGGCAGGTCAAAGGCATCTCTATCCTATGGGATGGCACTGACACTAGTAGTTTAGGAGCATGGGGTAGACCTTGAGGGAGAGACCACTCGAGCCCTCTTGCATATAGATACTTACAACGAGCATTCACTTCTTCGCATGAGATTTCAAAGAGATGGAACTTATTAGATTCATAAAGGTGAGGACTCAAATGAAGATGAGGCTCTGACAGCAGTATTGATGACAGATGTTCAGACTAAGGAGCTAGCAGCTCAGGCAGGATAGGCAGAGGCAGACCGTCCAGAGGTATTAGATAGACCATCTATTGGACTGGATGAGAATTCACTGGTTGAGAGGGTCTCCTTGAGGATTATTGGAGTGATCAACACAAAGATTCAGTGACTCACATTTGAGGCCATTTCTCTAATTAGAGAGGAGACAACTAGATCAGTTTAGGCGATCATTCTATGAGGGTAGATGCATAGGGGCAGCCATCTGGAGATGCACATCCACCTTTCCCTTCTCAACCTAGACTTAGTTCCTAGAACCACTGACCTTACCTCCTTAGGATGCTAGGACATGTCCTGTATGGCCTTAGAGCTTCCTAGCAATCCACTATTTTGATAGATATAGGTGTCATGCATTTTGACCATTGTAAACATCCTTTTGAAATCAATGAATATAAAATTCTTATATTCAGCATCAACTTGTTTCTATCTTCAATTAGTTTGGTCATTTGTTGCTTTTACTTATATACATATCATGCATTAGGGAAACCTTCGGTACAACTCTCATACCAGATGTGGACCGTCTTTGCGTAGACCTGGGTGTTAATCTAGCAACGAAGAAGATCGAAGAAAGTGGAAGCAAAACAATGATGGGCGGCAACTCTAAGAGATGCTAGGATTTGGCATTGGAACCAGAGAGAGAGAAAGAGTCAGGGAGAAAAGATCAATTGTATTTCACTGTTCTCTGAAATCCTAATATAACCTATGTATATATATACATAGCCAATAGGCCCGACCAAAAACTCTCTTGATTGATTTTAATACATGAAAGCACTCACCAAGCCCATGTATACCCATGTCTCATATGCTCTCATTTGGTAGATTTGATCCCAATCCAAACCCTTGAGTTAGCCCCTTTAAGACCTATCAAACCAGGCCTTAAGATCCTAGGATCAAGACCCGATCCCAAATCCATGCAAAAATCTCATGCATCTCTGCCCGCGCAACTAAGCCGACTCAGTCTTAGACTGAGTCGACTAACCTAGGATTGAGTTGACTCAAACTGAGACTGAGTCGACTCACATGCATGCCGTGCTAGATTTCTTGAGAACTTGCTTTCTATTCTCTACGACTTGGTTGACCAAGTCTCAGTCTGAGTCAATCAAGTATCCTGAATCTGCTTTTCCTCTACAATCTCCAGCCCTAGATTTGGTTCCTTGTTCCATCTTGTATCCTTAGGTATCTGAAGCCCCAACCAAACCCCTTGAAGTCATCATCGCCTGAACCTCGAGTCTGTCAAGAGCTATACACTGTCTCCACCCTAGGACTGTGCCTGTCCTAACACTAGGACCCAAACCCGATTCTAGTCTCCCAGAGCCAACATCCTGACTCCTCCTATGGCCTTCAAAGGCTTGAGAGCACTACATCAATTCCTACAATCT
This sequence comes from Elaeis guineensis, assembly GCF_000442705.2. Classification (NCBI taxonomy): domain Eukaryota; kingdom Viridiplantae; phylum Streptophyta; class Magnoliopsida; order Arecales; family Arecaceae; genus Elaeis; species Elaeis guineensis. The sequence continues at coordinate 120,798,775 of NC_025996.2, read as the reverse complement.
CCATCTTGGTGCGTCTAAGCCTTGGCACACCTGAAAATATCTTCCTGCATGACCCCACTATCAATGTGCACCCCGATAGCCCCTTGTGCAGACCTCCTTGCCTCCATCAATCCTCTTTAGCTGTTGAGCTCTCTTTGAGGCCTTTGGGATGACCGTCTCTACCACTGAAGATCCTAGGTTGCACTTTTGCACCACCCTGGAGTTTGCTATAGGCACCTTTCTGCTTGACAGCTGCATCAACTATTGCCCTGGACTTTTTTGGAGAAACCACAGCATTCCTAAATTGGCACTCACTGCTACTGATGCATCTGATATGGTCTCCTCAAAGCAATACCTCTCCACCTGCACACTCCTCTCCACTTGGCTTTATGCAGCCTTGATGCTAGTGCTAGGATATCGCTCCTCCGCTAGCATCTCTCCGCTCTGAACACATGCCAAAATCCTCTCCACCTGTGAAGCCACCTCTGTCCGATGCTTCATCTGAATCTAAAGTCTCTCTGATGTCACAAAAATTGACTTTGTACCCGAGTCACTCGAGGCCAACCATCCAACACTGTCTTACTGGGCCTGTCATTGCACCTCGAACACCATTACTGCCCCTTCGGACCCTTCGTACTTTATGGACACTTTTGAAGCCATCTCGAATATATCGCACCGTGTGGGCTCCTCCAAAACCACCAAGAGCTCATCCAACTCCTCACTTTCAGTGATTGAACCAATGGAATCCATCTTTTCTTTTCCCTTGCACTTTTTCCAAAATGCACACTCCCGCTTGAAATGCCCTACTTCACCATACTTGAAGCACTTCCTAGCCTCCTTATTGCACTTCTGGGACTGCCTCTACTCCACCTGCACCTGTTCACCCTTCTTCTTCTCTTTTCTAGGCCTCTTTAAAACCATAAGACCCTCCTGAAAGACCTTCCTCTTCATCATCCATTTCTGCTGCTTGTTGAACCTTAGCACTAAAATGATCTCCTCATACATCAATATCTGCTTACCATACAGCAGCATCGTCACCAATGGATCGAAGCTCCCGGGTAGTGAATATAGTAGCAACACGCTCTTGTCCTTTTCTTCAGACTCCACCACAATATTGAGCAAATCCATGCTCATTTGGTCGAACCATTGAATATGCCCCGTAACATCCTTGCCCTCCTATATCTGAAGGTTGTACAGTTGCTTCTTAAGTATCAACTTATTGCACATATTTTTCTCTATGTACAACTGGTGTAACCTCGACCACAAACCTCTGGATATTTTCTCCTCCAACATGCTATACAAAACCTCATCCGCTAGACAAGCCCTAATCGTGGCATATACCCTTTTCTCGAAGGACATCCATTGTTTGTCATTAATCTCCTCCGACCAATCCTCCAAGGCTAAATCCAACCCCATCTGAACTAACAGATCCTCCACCCTCACCTTTCACATAGTGAAACTCTCTTTACCATCAAACTTCTCGAATCCCACCTTCACCCCGCTGGTCTCCAAGATCAACCCAGATCAAAAACAGCACACAAGGTAGATCTAAAAATTATCTGACTAGAGATGATGGACAGCAGCCTCCAGATCTCTTCTTTCCTCACAAAATCCAAAGAAATCTTTAGATCTAAACCCCGATTGATCCTTCTGCTGAAAAACTGATCTTCTTCTTCCTTCTCCATGCAATCGAGCTTTGATACCACTTGTTAGAAAAACCTTCGGTACAACTCCCGTACTAGATGCGGATCTCCTTTGCGTGGATCTGGTTGTTAATCCAGCAATGAAGAAGATCGAAGAAAGCGGAAGCAAAATAATGATGGGCGGCAACCCTAGGAGATGCTAGGACTTGGCATTGGAATCAGAGAGAAGAAAGAGTTAGGGAGAAAAGATCAATTGTATTCCACTGTTCTCTGAAATCCTAATACAACTTATGTATATATATACATAGCCAATAAGCCTGACCAAAAACTTCTCTAGCTGAATCCAATACATGAAAGCACTCATCGAGCCCATGTACACCCATGTCTCACTTGCTCTCATTATTTAGATTAAAAAAAAAATTCATCTGATCTGATCAAATCGTCAGGATGCATCTAAAAAATTTTTTATAGGAAGCTAACATAAATTTTATGTTACCTAATATGCAATGGAATAGGGATCAAAATCTTCAAGAAAACTCAAATCCGATGCCTTGCAAGGTTTGAACGTACAGACCCTCTACTTTGCATGCACGCCAAGCTCCGTAGGGAAGAGGGATGATGTTCTTTGTATCACACCTTCTGAAGGCAGCAAGAGAAGGGAGAGATATGAGCTTGGAGGTGACTCCTCATGCTAAGAAGATGGATGTCCAAAAGGTGAGCACCCAAGAGAAACTCCATGGTAAGAAAGAAAGAATGCTTTCTTTCTTTTGTGTTGCACCCAAGCACTTCTATCTCATGGTGATTTATTTTATTTTGTCGTACTAAAAAAATCTCATCTTTACCATGTCATTGGGTCCTCCCTTTAATAGATGAGGCATCCACATCTGATCCAAAAGTCCTAATTAGTTAGGACACGTAATCCTATCCAAAGTAGGAAATCGGATTAAGAAAGGAGAGCATCCAACATTGTTTCACACGAGATCCTTCACGTGTGTGCTCCTTGGGGTGGAAAAGCCAATGCCTCAATTTCTTCCTTGGTTGGCTACCTTATGGGAGAGATTTTCTAGTAATTAATACTCTTTGGTTCTAAACCAAATGGACTTAGATTTGATTCAATTTGGATCCGATTCGAACCTGATTCGAATCAGATTCGAAAAGCCTGTCAATCTTCATCTAATTAGGATTTTGATCCAAGTCTAACTTAAATTTTTAATCCATTCAAATCTAATTAAATCAGATCTGATCTAAAATTAATTAGCCCTTGAATTTAATCTCTTATAAATCTCTTGGATCATTGATCAGATCATTATCATCCCCAGAATTAAATCTGAACCTCATGTCTAGTGCTAGCTAGACATAGTCAATTGTTTAATCCCATATGACCTCTAACTTAATTCTTAATTAAGCTAATCTATTCATTCAATCAAGTCAAGTACATCCAAGTTGAACTTATAGACTTAGATCAATTTTTTTTTATATCGTTTAATTTTGTGCGTGACTTCATAGGTTCAAATACTAAACTGATAGCATAGAAACTATTTTTGTACTAATCAAAGTTACCATCTAATAATGATTTTCGATATTTGGATAGGTTGAATATATGCAAGATAATATTCAAGAACCTACGCATATGTTTACTACATAATTCATCCCTTTGACTATAAATGGTCGAGGATGACCTAGGGTTTAACTATCAACCCTGGATGAGTCATCCATATTGTATTTTAATCTCTCAAATCCATCACATGGATTACTCGAGCCTAGAGTTTACTAAATTAAAATACAGTGATGCATTTTCTCCTATAATCTAGAAGGATCAATCCCATCTTGATTTATATATAGACTTCGTAAGTATTTGACTATACCCAGTAGCCTTCCATGACTGCATAAGAAATGTAGGTAGTCTGTTACCAAAGCACAGTGAGTTGCTTGCAAGTCACTATAGTGATCTCAAATCTGAAGGATATTTATGTCCATATGCTTCACGAGCTGCTCTTGACAGTAGAGTACTCCATAGATGAGTCACTTGTTTAGTGATGATGTATTCCTATATCTCATCTATATGTCATACCAGTATCTTTACACTCTTTGATTAAGAGGATAACCAACCTATATGGCACACAATGACTTACACTCGATGAACATCATCATCCTATAATGACGTATCATTTGGTCGTGAATATGTTTAAGAACTATTCGATAAATCCTCCTTTATCGATTGTCATAGAGTTCTAAGGACTTCATCACAGTACAAAAGTTCTAATAGGAAAGATGTACACCTTGTGATGAAAAATATCAAATAATTTTTATTAATTTTTAATTTATATATAAATTATAAAGAGCACAATCATCCAAATGATTTATTTTAGGATATATTTTTTAATAACTTTCACTTGGACTAAAGCTAATCGGTATTATATCTAATACCCATCTTCCATTTGTGTTCGTCGAACTCTTTGATTTCGCGGGTTTTAGTAAATAGATTGGTCAAGTTCTCCTTTCCATCAATCTTCTGAAGCTCGACGTCACTTCGATCCACGATCTCTCAGATCAGATTATAGTGGCATAGAATATGCTTGGTGTATTGATGGGACTTCAAATTTTTTGCTTAAACTATGACTCCAATACTGTCGTAGTATAGCAGAACAGGACCATCAAGGAAGGGTGCCACTCCAAACTCGCTGATGAACTTTCACAATCAGATAGTTTCTTTTGCAGCATCGGATGATGCGATATATTCTGCCTCGCAAGTTGAGTCTGCTATGGTGTGCTGCTGGAAATTTTTTCTACAAATTGCTCCTTCATTTAGGATAAACACATAATCTGACACACTTTTACTGTCATCATGATCTGATTGAAAATTAAAATCTGTATATCTTATATATTTCAAGTCAATATCTCCATATATAAGCCATTGATTTTTAGTATTTTCAAATACTTAAAAATTATCTTTACAATCTTCCAATGATTCTCTTTCGGATCAGACTAGTACCTACTCACTATCCCTAGTGAGTGTGCCATATCCGATCTTGTACATGTCATGACGTACATGATAGATCCTACTATTGAAGTATATGGGATTCTATTCATACGTCCTCTCTTGTGAAGTTGTCAAATAATCCTTTTTAGAGAGAGTAATTCCGTGGCTTACCGAAAGATACCATTTCTTGAAATTTTCATGCTAAACCTTTTCAGCATGGTATCTATGTATGTGGATTGGGACAATCCAAGTAGCCTCCTAGATCTATCCCTATAGATCTTCATCCCTAGGATGTAGGAAGCTTCTCCTAAATCCTTTATGAAAAACTGTGAAGACAGCCAAAGCTTTATACTTTGTAAAGCAAGAACGTCATTCTCCATTAACAGTATGTCATCCACATATAGTACAAAAAAGATGACTATAAAACCATTAGCCCATTTATAAATGCATGGTTCTTCTCCGTTCCTAACGAAGCCATACGTTCTGATCACATTATCAAAATATATGTTCCAACTCCGAGATGTCTGCTTCAATCCATAAATAGATTTCTAAAGCTTGCATACCTTTGATTCATCTGTAGATGTGAACCCTTCAGGTTATATCATATATACACTTCTTCTTCTAGCTTCTCATTTACGAAAGCGGTTTTGACATCCATTTGTCAGATCTCATAATCAAAGGATGCCGCTATTGCAAGCATTATTTAGATGGACTTGAGTATTGCTATAAGAGAAAATATCTTGTTATAGTCAATACCATAATGTTGACGATATCCTTAGCAACCAAATGGGCTTTATAGGTCTCCACCTTCCTGTCTGCATCCTTTTTCTTTTTGAATATTCATTTACACCCTATGAGTTTAATTCCTTCAGGTGGATCAATAAGTGTCCATATACTATTAATCTTCATAGACTCCATCTCAAATTTCATGGCTTTAAACCATTTCTCAGACTTGGACCTTTACATGGCATCCATGTGATGATCAGATCATCATCATTCTCATCGAGTTCAATAAGACCATCATCTCAGACCAAGAAACCATAGTATATATCCGACTAATACAGTACTCTAACGGATCTTCTTAAAGATTCGTTAACAATAGGTTCTAAATTTGATCTAATCAAATTCGGTTCTATATTTTCATTAGTCTGTGTTGGTTCTTCTACCTATTGAACTCCATCAAGTTCAATCTTAGAGGAATTAGTTCCTTCACTAAGGAACACCTTTTCCAAAAAGACTGCCTTATTACTGATGAACACCTTTTATTTTTCAGCAAGATAGAAGTAGTATGTCTTTGATTCCTTAGTGTACCCTACAAACAAGCACTTATCAGATCGAGATCCAAACTTATCAGTTTGCAAATATTTGACATAAGCCGAACAACCTCAAACCCTAAGGTGAGAGAATGTCGGCCTACATCCAGTCCATATCTCATATGGTATTTTTATGATTAATTTGCTTAGAACATTGTTCAGAACATAGCACGTATTCTCAAGAGCATAACCCCAAAAAGAGATCGATAGACTCGTAAATCCTATCATGGACTGAACCATATCTAACAGAGTTCTATTCCTCCTTTCTGACATCCTATTATGTTGTGGTATTCCAGGAGGGGTCTATTGTGAGAAAATTCTATTCTCTCCTAGATATGTCAAAAACTCATTGAAAAGATATTCACTTCCTTAGTCTGATCAAAAAATTTTAATACTCTTTTTCAATTTATTTTTTTTTCTCATTACAGAATCATTTAAATATTTCAAATGATTCAGACTTGTATTTCATTAGATAGACGTATCCATACCTCGATAGATCGTTAATAAATATAATGAAATAGTAATACTCTCCTCTAGTGGCTATGTTCATAGGTCCACATACATTACTATGTACTAAACCTAGAACATCACTGGCTCGCTCATCCTTTCCAGTAAAGGATGATTTGGTCATCTTTTTAAGTAGACGGGACTCACAGATCGAAAATGATTCACAATCATCGATATCGAAGATTTTTTCTTTAGCTAATCTATTTATCCTATTCTTATTTATATGACCAAGCCTACGATGCCAAACATAGGCATCTGTGATATTATCTATTTTAAGATATTTGTTTGATGTGTACATTACACTAATAGGCTGTGATAAAATGTAAATGCCATATTTCAATTGTCTATACATAACTGTGACACCATTCATAATGATATCACAGAAATCTCCCTTTATTGAAAAATTATAATCCTCTATGGCCAAAAAGCCTATAGAGATTACATTCGTCAGGAAAGATGAACAATAATGACAATCATCTAAAATAATGACATTTGAATTAAGAGCAAGCTGAACTTTTTCTAATGCAAGAACAATAACAGCTCTTTCATCTCTAACATTCAGGAATGGTTCGCTCTTCTTAAATTTTCTACTAATCTGAAGTTTCTGCAATGAATTATAGATATGAATCAGATTTTCGATATCCAATACCCAGATAGTAGTATTACAGACAGAAATTATAAGGTGTTATCATATAAGTATCTTGTCCAGCAATCCTTTGTTGATTTCTCTTCTTAAGCCTGTTCAGATCAAAGAAAGCTAGATATAGAAGATAATTTCTCTTCCAGTGCCCCAGCTTCTTGCAAAAGAAGTATTCTACCTGACTTTGATTTACCATGGATCGATTAGTTCGATTGGACTTAGAAGCCCTAGCACGATACCTCTGCACCATCCTTTTCTTTCCTCTCTTAGAGAACTGATGCCATGTTGAGGATAAATCTTTAAGTGTGCCAAAGGACTTGTTCTACATTTGAAATATCTTCTTTGACGGAGCATCATTGAATTTATAACTAAATTCATCACTCATAACAGCCCTCATTATGCAATGTACTGTCATACAGTCATTGAGCCACTTCTGATAAGTGTCTCTAATCATCGCATTAGTATTAAGAGCTGGTACTTCAAGTGTAGGATCCATAATCACATATAGGATCCTCTCATGCTTGAGAACTATTTTCAACTTTCAATATCAATTATCAAAATTTGATCCTATAAGCTTGTCACTATCTAATATGAGTGGAGCAATAAAGTACTAGCCATCACTGAAAAAAATAAATATCTATTAGTATATAAATTATTTAATCATAAAGATTTGGACTTTAGTCTAAAGGTTCTCCTACTATTTTATATGAATTGGTAGCCTCTACCTTCAATTCAATTCAAAAAATTACTTTAATCCCTTAGCAGATACTAGAATTTACACAACTACATATGGGCCTCAGTAAAGCTCTGGCTAACTTATGTGCGTCTATAGATAGATTCTTAACCAATTATTTTTTTAAATAATTTCTAGTAATGATTTTGCCCCAGGTTCCTTTTCAGTGGATTATGGCCTCTACTAAAAATTTCGATTAGGTTCGACCATTAACATGAATATACTCAGTGAATCTAATTAATGAATGATCAGGTCTGAGTAGAACTCTGACTAACCCAACCATTCATTAGATAGTACAATAAAGTCACCATATAATGAATGATAATTTCAATATCCAGATGAACACCAGGCATAGAGCGCCTGCAATATTTACTTAAACTATTGGATCCATTACCATCTACCTTAATGGGAGGCTATGACTTTGTTATCTCTATAACATGGTCATTTTAAGGACTTAATAATTTAAAAAATTTGATTTTAATGATTTGACAAGCAATTAACTAGCAAGTTTTAAATCCTTTCACTGACTTCATCAAGTCATAAAGAGGACTATAGACAAGCTGGTCTAAGGGCACCTAATTCAGTCGAATTGATTAATGATTTGAGAATAAGAGAAAAAATTAACCGCAAGTCATAATCCTCTCACTGACTTCACCCAGTCATAAAGAAGACTATAGACAAGCTAGATCTAGAGATACTTAAATCAGTCATACAGATTTACCTTAATGGCATGGATCAGTTCGAATCAATTAGTGATCTAATCAAAATATAATCTATGAAATTGGTCACATAAGTGAGATCGATGGGAGGGTTTATCTTGGCTTGCCTTAGACACCATCGAAATGGTCAGATAAGTAGATTACTAATTAAAAACCATCAATCATATTATCAAGTAATATTATCAAACTTATCTTAGATACTAATTGATCAATTAGTTTTGATTTGATCAACCAAAGGACTCAGACAAAACCATTGAGCTACAATCAAGTTCATTTGGTATGGTCAAAAATATGGACTTGATCAAGTTAAAACTATTGAAGTTGATCTTATAGAAATTCTGACCTAATCTAACTTCAACTTTTGATTAGATTTAATCAATTTCTCTAATTAGTCCATATTTATTTCTAATCCTAGGTCTAATCGAGTTAGAAAACTTGATTCATGCTAACCCATTGCCCATCGATTTATGAGGTATCTTAACATTTTCAATTCTCAAATCTAAATCACTTAGTTCTAAATTAAATATGTAAAATATATTTAAGTTTGTAGAATTATTCTACTAAAATTTTATGTGAAGCATGCATCATATATCATGCAATTTTTAGATCCTAAAATTTAATTTTTAGATCTATATTTAATAATTAAATATATATAAATTTGATCTAAATATCATATATATATATCACATGTATCATGACCACTTTTAGATCACTACCGATTACATCATATGCAACCTACAATTTAGATCTTAAAATAATTTTTATATCTAAATTTATTTTATTAAAATTATAATTAATCTTAAATTATTTTAGATCTAATTTAAATATATTTATGATTAAAATAATTAATTTTTTTTTTATTTTTTTATGAGATTTGATCACAGTGGCATTCCTACATGTCATAAGAGAATCTATCAAATGGACAAGAGAGGGACTCAATCTCTGCTTCTTCTTATGATCGGATGGCCTAATGGTTATTTTAATTTAAGTATTAGACTACTAAGATTTGAAATCTAATTTTAAGAATTAATTACATCTACATATACAATAATAAAAACAGACTTGCATTCATATTGTTGGGTATAAAATACCCTCGGCCGAAGTTCTCGGTGGGATCGACCCTCGCAAGTCTCTTCCGACTTTTGACTACTGTTGGTGAACTCCCGTCGCTCCGTCCACGACTTCTACTGCAAGGAAGACTCCGTCCGGACTCCTACGGGAGCCGGGCTCCATCCACGACTTCTATTGCAAGGAAGACTCCGCCCGGACTCCTACGGAAGTCGGGCTCCATCCATGACTTCTACTGCAAGGAAGACTCCGTCCGGACTCCTACGGGAGACGAGCTCCTTCCATGACTTCTACTGCAAGGAAGACTCTGCCCGGACTCCTACGAGAGCCGGACACCGTCCACAACTTCTACAGCAAGGAAGACTCTGCCCGGACTCCTACAGGAGCCGGGCTCCGTCCACGACTTCTACGGCAAGGAAGACTCCGTCCGGACTCCTACGGGAGCCGGGCTCCGTCCATGACTTCTACTGCAAGGAAGACTCCGCCCTGACTCCTACGGGAGCCGGGCTCCGTCCACGACTTCTACTGCAAGGAAGACTCCGCCCGGACTCCTACGGGAGCCGGGCTCCATCCACAACTTCTACTGCAAGGAAGACTCCGTCCGGACTCCTACGGGAGCCGGGCTCCGTCCACGACTTCTACTGCAAGGAAGACTCCGTCCGGACTCCTACGGGAGCCGGGCTCCGTCCACAACTTTTACTGCAAGGAAGACTCCTCCCGGACTCCTACGGGAGCCGGGCTCCGTCCACGACTTCTACTGCAAAGAAGACTCCATCCGGACTCCTATGGGAGCCGGGCTCCGTCCACAACTTCTACCGCAAGGAAGACTCCGCTCGGACACCTACGGGAGCCGGGCTCCGTCCACGACTTCCACTGCAAGGAAGACTCCGCCCGGACTCCTACGGGAGCCGGGCTCCGTCCACGACTTCTACTGCAAGGAAGACTCTGCCCGGACTCCTACGGGAGCCGAGCTCCATCCACAACTTCTACTGCAAGGAAGACTTTGCCCGGACTACTACGAGAGTCGGGCTCCATCCACGACTTCTACTGCAAGGAAGACACCACCCGGACTCCTACGGGAGTCGGGCTCCGTCCACGACTTCTGCTGCAAGGAAGACTCCGCACGGACTCCTATGGGAACCGGGCTCCGTCCACAACTTCTACTGCAAGGAAGACTCCGCCCGGACTCCTACGGGAGCCGGGCTCCGTCCACAACTTGTACTGCAAGGAAGACTCCGCCCGGACTCCTATGGGAGCCGGGCTCCATCCATGACTTCTACTGCAAGGAAGACTCCGTCCGGACTCCTACGGGAGCCGGGCTTCGTCCACAACTTCTACTGCAAGGAAGACTCCGCCCGGACTCCTACGGGAGCCGGGCACCGTCCACGACTTCTACTGCAAGGAGGACTAGGAGTCCGGGCTCCGTCCATGACTTCTACTGTAAGGAAGACTCCGCCCGGACTCCTATGGGAGCCGGGCTCCGTCCACGACTTCTACTGCAAGGAAGACTCCGCCCGAACTCCTACAGGAGCCGGGCTCCGTCCACGACTTCTACTGCAAGGAAGACTCTGCCCGGACTCCTACGGGAGGCGGGCTCCGTCCACCACTTCTGCTGCAAGGAAGACTACGCCCAGACTCCTACGGGAGCCGGGCTCCATCCATGACTTCTACTGCAAGGAAGACTACGACCGGACACCTACGGGAGCCGGGCTCCGTCCATGACTTCTACTGCAAGGAAGACTCCGCCCGAACTCCTACGGGAGCCGGGCTCCGTCCATGACTTCTACTGCAAGGAAGACTCCGCCCGGACTCCTACGGGAGCCGGGCTCCGTCCATGACTTCTACTGCAAGGAAGACTCCACCCGGACTCCTACGGGAGTCGGGCTCCGTCCACGACTTCTGCTGCAAGGAAGACTCCACCCGGACTCCTACGGGAGCCAGACTTCGTCCACCACTTCTACAGAAAGGAAGACTCCGCCCGAACTCCTACGGGAGTCGGGCTCCGTCCACGATTTCTACTGCAAGGAAGACTCCACCCGGACTCCTACGGGAGCCGGGCTCCGTCCATAACTTCTACTGCAAGGAAGACTCCGCCCGGACTCCTACGGGAGTCGGGCTCCGTCCACGACTTCTACTGCAAGGAAGACTCCGTTCGGACTCCTACGGGAGCCGGGCTCCGTCCACAACTTCTACTGCAAGGAAGACTCCGCCCGGACTCCTACGGGAGCCGGGCTCCGTCCACGACTTCTACTGCAAGGAAGACTAAAAGTTTGGGCTTCGTCCATGACTTCTACTGCAAGGAAGACTCCGCCCGGACTCCTATGGGAGCCGGGCTCCGTCCACGACTTCTACTGCAAGGAAGACTCCGCCCGGACTACTACGGGAGCCGGACTCCATCCACGACTTCTGCTGCAAGGAAGACTCCGCCCGGACTCCTACGGGAGCCGGGCTCCATCCACGACTTCTACTGCAAGGAAGACTCCGACCGGACTCCTACGGGAGCCGGGCTCCGTCCACGACTTCTACTGCAAGGAAGACTCCGCCCGAACTCCTACGGGAGCCGGGCTCCGTCCACGACTTCTACTACAAGGAAGACTCCGCCCGGACTCCTACGGGAGCCGGGCTCCGTCCATGACTTCTACTGCAAGGAAGACTCCGACGGACTCCTATGGGAGCCGGGCTCCGTCCATGACTTCTACTGCAAGGAAGACTCCGCCCGGACTCCTACGGGAGTCGGGCTCCATCCACGACTTCTACTGCAAGGAAGACTCCGCCCGGACTCCTACAGGAGCCGGGCTCCATCCACGACTTCTAATGCAAGGAAGACTCCGCCCGAACTCCTATGAGAGCCGGACTCCGTCCACGACTTCTACTGCAAGGAAGACTCCGCACAGACTCCTACGGGAGCCAGGCTCCGTCCACGACTTCTACTGCAAGGAAGACTCCGCCTGGACTCCAGGGAGCCGGCTCCGTCCACGACTTCTACTGCAAGGAAGACTCCGCACGGACTCCTACGGGAGCCGGGCTCCGTCCACGACTTCTACTGCAAGGAAGACTCGGTGCAGACTCCTACGGGAGCCGGGCTACGTCCACCACTTCTACTGCAAGGAAGACTCTGCCCGGACTCCTACGGGAGCCGGGCTCCATCCACGACTTCTACTGCAAGGAAGACTCCGCCCGGACTCCTACGGAAGCCAGGCTCCATCCACAACTTCTACTGCAAGGAAGACTCCGCCCGGACTCCTACGGGAGTCGGGCTCCGTCCACAACTTCTACTGCAAGGAAGACTCCGCCCGGACTCCTACGAAAGCCGGGCTCCGTCCACAACTTCTACTGCAAGGAAGACTCTGCCCGGACTCCTATGGGAGCCGGGCTCCATCCACGACTTCTACTGCATGGAAGACTCCACCCGGACTCCTACGGGAGCAGGGCTCCGTCCATGACTTCTACTGCAAGGAAGACTCCGCCCGGACTCCTACGGAAGCCGGGCTCCGTCCACAACTTCTACTGCAAGGAAGACTCCGCCCGGACTCCTACGAGAGCCGTGCTCCATCCACGACTTCTACTGCAAGGAAGACTCCGCCTGACTCCTACGGGACCCGGGCTCCATCCACATCTTCTACTGCAAGGAAGACTCCGCCTGGACTCCTGCGGGAGCCGGGCTCTATCCATGACTTCTACTGCAAGGAAGACTCCATCCGGACTCCTACGGGAGTCGGGCTCCATCCACGACTTCTACTGCAAGGAAGACTCCGCCCGAACTCCTACGGGAGCCGGGCTCCGTCCATAACTTCTACTGCAAGGAAGACTCCGCCCGGACTCCTACGGGAGCCGGGCTCCATCCACGACTTCAACTGCAAGGAAGACTCTGCTCGGACTCCTACGGGAGCCGGGCTCCATCCACGACTTCTGCTACAAGGAAGACTCCGCCCGGACTCCTACGGGAGCCGGGCTCCGTCCACAACTTCTACCGCAAGGAAGACTCCACCCGGACTCCTATGGGAGCCGGGCTTCGTCCACGACTTCTACTGCAAGGAAGACTCCGCCCGGACTCCTACGGGAGCCGGGCTCCGTCCACAACTTCTACTGCAAGGAAGACTCCGCTCGGACTCCTACGGGTGCCGGGCTCCGTCCACGACTTGTACTGCAAGGAAGACTCCGTCCGGACTCCTACGGGAGTCGGGCTCCGTCCATAACTTCTACTGCAAGGAAGACTCCGCCCGGACTTCTACGGGAGCCAGGCTCCATCCACGACTTCTACTGTAAGGAATACTCCACCCGGACTCCTACGAGAGCCGGGCTCCGTCCATGACTTCTACTGCAAGGAAGACTCTGCCCGGACTCCTACAGGAGCCAGACTCCGTCCATGACTTCTACTGCAAGGAAGACTCCATCCGGACTCCTACGGGAGCCAGGCTCCGTCCACGACTTCTACTGCCAGGAAGACTCCGCCCGGACTCCTACGGGAGCCGGGCTCCATCCATGACTTCTACTGCAAGGAAGACTCCTCCCGGACTCCTACGCGAGCCGGGCTCCGTCCACAACTTCTACTGCAAGGAAGACTCCGCCCGGACTCCTATGGGAGTTGGGCTCCGTCTGCGACTTCTACTGCAGGAAGACTCCACCCGGACTTCTACGGGAGCCGGGCTCCGTCACCAACTTCAACCGCTGGTAAGCTCCGTCCGGACTCCTACGGGAGCCGGGCTCCATCACCGACTTCATCTGCAGGAAGACTCCACTCGGACTCCTACGGGAGCCGGGCTCCGTCCACAACTTCTACCGCTAGGAAGACTCCGTCCGGACTCCTACAGGAGCCAGACTCCACCTGCGACCCCAACTGGGAGTAGACTGCATCCGGAATTCTACGAGAGTCAGACTCCATCTTCTATTCCGACTGTGGGAAGATCTCGCCCAAACTCCTACAGGTACCGGACCTCACTACCGACTCCAACCGAACTTCGACCGATAAGTCTGGACCCCCTGACAGGCCACATTTACGGACAACACTGCTTCACTCGCTGCGGCGGACCCTATGTAGCTTCATTACTCCCTGACAGGCCGTATTAACGACCACGATTCTGCTCCACTCCCTGCGGTGAATTCTGTGCGATTCCACCACTCCCTGACGAGTCACGACGGCAGACGCCGCTCCACTCCCCGTAACTGATTCCACATGGCGAGCCACGGCAATAACCACGATCCCGCTCCACTACCCTTTGCAATAAATTTCTCCTGACTCTGGGCGGCCCACTATCAGACGGTTACAAGCGTCACCATCAGTTTGTTGCCCCCTCCACCTATAAAAAGGAGAACCCCAGATACATTATTCCATAAGCTCTCGTTTTTACCTAGAAACTCTGCTAAAATTTTTGTTCGAGCACTCCATTCTTGTTGAGGTAGAGAACTGACTTGAGCATCAGAGGGTCTTGCCAGAGCAACCCCACCTCCGGTTTAGACTTCTTTTGCAGGTCCCAATGGTGACTGCGACTCTCTCGACTCCAGCTTCTCCAGTGCAAGCAGATTTTTGCACCAATAGGATTGGCGCTAGAGGAAGGGCACTGTGTCTTCGCAGTATTCTTGTTCTTAAAGGAGCGCTCAACGGAGCCACCTCTGATCATCTTCTCCGACACCCGCTCCTCCTTTCCCCCACTGGGTCCTCGCCTGATGTCTTCTCGCGAAGCATCCGCACAGCTACCCACAATCTCCGCAGCCATATCTCGGGCCCCGATCCCACCTCTGGTTTCTTGGGCCTTGCACGGCAATGGTCGCCGGCATGGAGTGGTCGGACAATCGGCCTCCTACGGATTTTGCCAACACCATCTCGGGAGGATCCCGGCAGGAAGCAACCAACGTACCGGCCGTACCCCCCAAGCGGCAAAAGACTGAAGAGCCCATAACCTTCACTGAAGAAGATGCCCAGGGAGTCCAATTCCCTCATAACGATGCGGTCGTAGTTTCCATAAATATCGCAAATTACGACGTTCGTCATATTTTTATCGACAATGGAAGCTCGACCGACATCTTGTTCTACGATGCCTTTTCAAGAATGTCCATCCTTGACGGCCATTTGAGATCGATTAGCTCCCCTCTGGTAGGGTTTACCAACGATGCTGTTCCGACAGAAGGAATGATAACTTTGACTGTGGTCGCAGGTCAATATCCAAGGCAATCCAGGGCTCTGGTGAATTTTTTGGTGATGAAGGCACCGTCAGCCTACAATGCAATCCTCGGCTGACCTGGCCTCAATGCTCTCCGAGCCGTCGTGTCAACCTACCATTTGAAGTTGAAATTTCCCACCAGCCAGGGGATCGGAGAGGTCCGAGGAGACCAAGCCCTAGCCAGGCACTGCTACAGCATAGCCTTACAAAGAAGCGACCAATCTGACCCCTGTCCTATTGATGGATTGGATGCTCGCGATGACCTCACCGAAGAGAGGGGCACCCTAATTGAAGATCTGGTACCAATCCCTTTGAATGATGGGAACACAGAGCATGTAGCGATGATCAGCTCCAACATGGAGGAGGAGGTGCGGACGTGGCTCATTGATTTTCTATGAAAGAATGCGGACGTTTTCGCTTGAGTTCCAGCAGACATGCCAGGGATTGACACAGAAGTCATGGAGCACCGCCTGGCCGTCGATCCAAAGCATCGATCGACGAAAGAAAAAATCTGAGGTCATGCACCGGAGAGGCAGAAGGCGATAGTCGAGGAAGTGGATAAACTCCTTAAAGCTGGATTCATTAAGGAAGTCAATTATCCTGATTGGATTTCCAACGTTGTCCTAGTCAAAAAAGTAAACGGCAAGTGGAGGATGTGCATAGACTTCAAAAAGCTGAATAAGGCCTGTCCAAATGACAGCTACCCCCTTCCCAAAATCGATCAACTGGTGGACGTGACCTCGGGCCATGAGCTCCTCACCTTCATGGATGCATTCTCCGGCTATAATCAAATCAAATGGTGCCGGAAGATGAAGAAAAGACCGCTTTCATCACTAATCGTGGCCTTTACTGTTACAGGGTCATGCCTTTCGGCCTAAAAAATGTGGGCGCAACCTACCAACGGTTGGTGAACAAAATCTTCAAGGAGCAGATCGACCGTAACATGGAGGTCTACGTGGATGATATGCTCGTAAAAAGCAAATCTTCTAGGGATCACGTCACCGACCTCGAGGAGACCTTCGACGCTCTTTGAAAATATAGAATGAAGCTGAACCCAACTAAATGTGCTTTCGAGGTAACCTCGGGAAAGTTTCTGGGCTTCATGGTGTCAGGGTGCGGGATCGAGGCCAATCCAGAGAAAATTCATGCCATCCAGGAGATGGCCGCCCCAAAGTCGATAAAAGAGGTTCAGTGCCTCACGGAGAGGATAGCGGCCCTGAATCGCTTCGTCGTAAGGTCGGCCGAACGGTGCTTACCCTTCTTTTAAACCTTCAAGCAGCCCAAGAACTTCTGTTGGACCTCTGAGTGCCAACAGGCGTTCGAGGAACTAAGGAGCTACCTCGGCTCACCTCCATTGTTGGCAAAGCCGGAGCCTGGAGAGGAACTATTTTTATACCTGGCGGTCTCTCCCATGGCTCTCATGGCCATCCTTATCAAAGAAGAAGCAAAAGTCCAACGGCCAATCTACTACGTCAGCCGCGCTTTGAGGGACGCCGAGACCAGGTACACCAAATTAGAAAAACTGACTTACGCCTTGTTGATTGCAGCCCGGAGGCTCCGGTCCTACTTTCAAGGGCACACCGTGACGCTGCTCACTGATCAACCAATC
This sequence comes from Elaeis guineensis, assembly GCF_000442705.2. NCBI lineage: Eukaryota > Viridiplantae > Streptophyta > Magnoliopsida > Arecales > Arecaceae > Elaeis > Elaeis guineensis. Next base: position 120,781,426 of record NC_025996.2, on the reverse strand, counting down.
AAAGCGATTTTGCATCGGACGGACGCCTCTGAGAGGATGGCAAAGTGGGCGATCGAGCTCACAAAATTCGACATCAACTATCGACCCAGGCCAGCAGTGAAGGCCCAAATACTGGCAGATTTCATAGTGGAGTGTACTATCCCAGAGGAGGCTGAACCTGAATAAAGCGAAATTGACGACCTGAAGTCCCGACCGAACTCTCCCAAGGAAGAAGCGGATCCCTCTGATCACTTTTGGGCCCTCTATGTGGATGGGTCTTCCAACATGTCAGGCGCGGGTGCAGGCCTAATCTTAGTCAGTTTGGAGGGAATCATCGTGGAGTACGCTCTGTATTTTGAGTTCCCCACAACAAATAATGGAGCAAAATATGAAGCTCTGATTGAAGGACTAAGGGTCGCCAAAGAGCTGGGAATAGACCAGCTCCGGGTCCACAGCGACTCTCAACTAGTAGTGGGACAAGTCAGCGGAAGTTACGAAGCACGGGAGGACAGTATGGCCAAATACCTTGAAAGGGTAAAGGAGCTCATCCCCGCCTTTAGCAGCTTCAATATCAAACAGATCCCAAGGTTGGAAAACACCAGGGCTGACCTTCTCTCCAAGCTGGCGACGCTAGCTCCAGCCGAACTGCCAAAGGGCTTCTCTTTGAAGTTCTAAAGTGCCCGAGTACAGAAGAGTCACGGCCTGTGATGGAAATTGACCACGAGCCCAGCTGGATCGACCCCCTGATAATCTATCTCAGAGATAGAGTTCTCCCCCAGGATGCGAAAGAAGCTCGGAAGCTCCAAAACCAAGTCTCTCGGTACATCCTTTATGAGAGCAAATTATACAAGAGATCATACTCCTTGCCCCTCTTAAAATGCCTCCAGCCTTCGGAGGCTGACTACGCCTTGTGGGAAGTGCATGAAGGAATCTGCGGAAACCATTTAGGGACTAGATCTTTATCCCACAAGTTGCTCTGCCAAGGGTATTACTGGCCGACAATGCATCATGATTCGATCGAATATGTCAGAAAGTACGATCGATGTCAGAGATATGCTAATGTCCAGAGATAGCCTGCCACCGAGCTCACACCCTTGAGTGCCCTATGGCCTTTTGCGCAGTGGGGGATGGACATCCTTGGCCCCTTTCCTATGGCGTCTGGGCAGAGGAAGTTCCTCCTTGTAGCGATCGACTACTTCACCAAATGGGTTGAAGCCGAACCACTAGCCAAAATCACAGAAGCAAAAGTACAAGATTTCGTCTGGAAGTTGATCGTGTGTAGGTTGGGTCTGCCTAGGACCCTAATCACTGACAATGGACGGTAATTCATGGGAGCAAAATTTGTCGGATTCTGTGAAGATCTAAACATCTCCCACAACTTCACATCGGTAGCCCATCCTTAGGCGAATGATGAAGCTGAGGTAACTAATAGAACCCTTTTGCAGGGGATTAAGACAAGGCTCGAAAAAGCGAAGGGAACTTGGACGGACGAACTTTATCATGTGCTGTGGGCGTATCGAACTACCCAGAGGCTGCCCACAGGGGAAACCCTCTTTGCTTTGGCCTTCGGTATGGAGGCCGTCATCCCAATTGAGCTTAAACTCCCATCGGCGTGAGTCGTAGCATTCGACAAATATCAAAATTCATGAAGCCTTAAAGCCAACCTCGACCTGCTGGAAGAAAGATGGGAGATAGCTCAGGTTCGAATGGCAGTCTACAGACAGAAAGTCGCTCGATACTACAATGCCCGGGTCAAGAACAAAATCTTTAGAGCAGGAGATCTAGTGCTTCGACGAGCCGCTGTCTCGCAGCCTCAGGATCGAGGAAAGCTTGCCCCTAACTGGGAAGGCCCATATGAGGTCAAAGAAGTAGTTCGGCCCAGAACTTATTATCTTAAGGAGCTCAGAGGAGCCGACCTCCCGCGACCATGGAGCTCGGAGAACTTACAAATGTACTACCAATAACTTCATTTTAACTAAAAGTTGTATATCTATATGTCTTTGGCACTATCCTACATCCACAGGACAATCCAAATAAATTATCTCAGAAGCGAAGGGAAACCTCGTCTCGACAAAGTCGAAGGCCTGGTTCCCTTTAGATCGGATGGGGGAGAGGCCCTACAACGCCCATGCGCGCCCCCACAGCCCTGTTAGGACAGGAGGAGAACCTCGCCCTAACTTGAGCAAAGTCGAAGGCTCGGTTTCTTTAGACCGGATGGGGGGAGAGGCCCTACAACGCCCGTACGCACCCCCACAACCCTGTTAGGGACAGGAGGAGAACCTCGTCCTAACTTGAGCAAAGTTGAAGACCCGATTCTCTTTAGACCGGATAGGGGGAGAGGCCCTACAACGCCCGTACGCGCCCCTACAGCCCTGTTAGGGATAGGAGGAGAACCTTGCCCTAACTTGAGTAAAGTCGAAGGTCTAGTTTCCTTTAGACCGGATGGGGGGAGAGGCCCTACAACGCTCGTACGCGCCCCTACAGCCCTGTTAGGGACAGGAGGAGAACCTCGCCCTAACTTGAGCAAAGTCGAAGGCCCGGTTCTCTTTAGATCGGATGAGGGGAGAGGTCCTACAACGCCCATACGCGCCCCCACAGTCCTGTCGAGGACAGAAGGAGAACCTCACCCTAACTCGAGCAAAGTCGAAGGTCCGGCTCTCTTTAGGCCGGAAGTTGGGAAGAGCCTAGCAACGCCCATATGTACGCCCACGACCGCGCTAGAGACAAGAGGAGGACCTCGTCCTAACCAGAGCTGAAACTTGTTACGATGGGAATGGGAGAAGAACCTCGTCCCGACGTCAATTAAAAGTCCGATCGTTCGAAGACCAGAAGAGAAAAAGAGGGGGGATTTTCCCCGGCGGCCCCCTCGCAATAAAACTCCGCCCGGACTCCTACGGGAGCCGGGCTCCGTCACCAACTTCAACCGCTAGAAAGCTCCATCCGGACTCCTACGAGAGTCGGACTTCGCACCTGACTTTAATTGCAGGAAGACTCCGCCCGGACTCCCACGGGAGCCGAACTACGCCCCGACTTCACCTACGAGAGCCGAACTCCCGTAGCCTCCCCAAAAGCGGAGAAAAATTCCAAGAAAAAAAAAAAGAGAGGAGGGGAAGGGAATACAACAATAACAACGGCAAAGGAGAAGTTCGGCAGACAACGATTCGACGCAAAGTACGGACAAGGTAACAAAATCACCTCCTCATTTTTCGACTAACAAGATGTATGTTACAAGACCCGGAGGGCCGAAAAAGAATACATTATTACAGAGCTTGAGCACACGGCTTAGAAGGGATACACCGGAGGCCACTTTAAGCTGCAAACTTCTCTTCCCATTTTCGTCCTTCCCAACCATATTTTCCAGTGCGTGTGACAAGCCTATCGGCTCCCGCCCCCGCCTTGTTTCGCTCCACCTCCGAAGTCCCAACCCTCGGGGAAAAGGATGGGATAGATTCCAGGGGGCAGTAAGGGCAACGACAGCGGCGACGAAGACCTATTTCAAGAAGAACCGGAGTTACCCCGGAGGCAGCAATGGCGCCAGAGATATGCGCCATCACCGAATGCTCCATGACAACCACCGTCTTAAGTGTTCCGGCATGGTTGGCATGCGCTACCTCCACCGTCCCCGCGACAAGTTTTACTGCCCCACCGTCGGGCCGACCTCTTCTGGTCCCTCGACCCCAACGACATCAAGGATCCTGCCACAGCTTGTGACGATGGCTCTGCCTTCTTGACCGGTGTCACCCCATCTTGCTACTCCAAAATTCTCAGGCAGAATGCCTTCACCGGCGGTCCCCGTTATTAAACCCCTATTGTTGAAGGAATTCTCCCTCGAGCCCTCTTTGAAGCGACGGGAACCTTCAGCGGCCGCTCGATGATCGAAGAACTCGCAAACTGTTGTTCTCCTCCTTGCCCTCCTCCAAACCCATGGCATCCTCTTGAGGATGGCCTCCGGGGCGGAGGCCCTGCGGGGGAACCCCTTAGAGAGGAATCGGGGGGCTGGAGACGACAGAGAGACGGCAAAGACCGACGTGGAGGACGCTCGGAGTTGGCAGGGGCACCGATGGAGTGGCTGAGTAGCTAAGCTCTCAGACGAAAGAAAGGTGTCGTCCTTCAGGCGAAGTAAAGCCCCCGAAGGAAGGGTGGGGGGTTTAAATAGGCAGCGGATCTTAGCGCGATTATGGTGGCGAGTGTCCCTAGACCAACCGATGCTCACCACGCATCCCGCGTGCCCCACTCGCCGCTACCGAGGGTTGACAGTTGGCAAACTTTCATGGCGCGACGCTTGGGATCACATCCCGATGGGAGTTTCGAAAAGACTCTTCGGGTCACCCAAATCAAAAAAGGGCTCTGGCATGCACGCATTAAATGCCGACATATCCGAGGATGGTTGCGCGCGGACATCAGGGGGAGAACTTCGGCTGCGACAACCTCTCTGTACTTCCTTCATTCGAAATTCAAACTCGGAAGTGAGGGACTGGTGTTGGGTATAAAATACCCTCGGTCGAAGTTCTTGGCGGGATCGACCCTCGCAACTCTCTTCCGACTTACGATTACTGTTGGTGAACTCCCGTCGCTCCGTCCACGACTTCTACAGCAAGGAAGACTTCGCCCGGACTCCTACGGGAGCCGGGCTCCGTCCACGACTTCTACTGCAAGGAAGACTACGCCCAGACTCCTACGGGAGCCGGGCTCCATCCACGACTTCTACTACAAGGAAGACTCCGTCCGGACTCCTACGGGAGCCGGGCTTCGTCCATGACTTCTATTGCAAGGAAGACTCCGCCCGGACTCCTACGGGAGCCGGGCTCCATCCAAAACTTCTACTGCAAGGAAGACTCCGTCCAGACTCCTACGGGAGCCGGGCTACGTCCATGACTTCTACTGCAAGGAAGACTCCGCCCGGACTCCTACGGGAGTCGGGCTCCGTCCACAACTTCTACTGCAAGGAAGACTCCGCTCGGACTCCTATGGGAGCCGGGCTCCGTCCACAACTTCTAATGCAAGGAAGACTCCGCTCGGACTCCTACGGGAGCCGGGCTCCGTCCACGACTTCTACTACAAGGAAGACTCCGCTCGGACTCCTATGGGAGCCGGGCTCCGTCCACGACTTCTACTGCAAGGAAGACTCCGCCCGGACTCCTACGGGAGCCGGGCTCCGTCCACAACTTCTACTGCAAGGAAGACTCCGCCTGTACTCCTACGAGAGCCGAGCTCCGTCCATGACTTCTACTGCAAGGAAGACTCTGCCCGGACTCCTACGGAGTCGGGCTCTGTCCACAACTTCTACTGCAAGGAAGACTCTGCCTGGACTCCTACGGGAGTCGGGCTCTGTCCATGACTTCTACTGCATGGAAGACTCAGCCCGGACTCCTACGGCAGCCGGGCTCCGTCCACGACTTCTACTGCAAGGAAGACTCCCGCTCGGACTCCTACGGAGCCGGGCTCCGTCCATGACTTCTACTGCAAGGAAGACTCCGCCGGACTCCTACGGGAGCCGGGCTCCGTCCACAACTTCTACTGCAAGGAAGACTCCGCCCGGACTCCTCCCTACGAGGAGTCCGGGGCTCCATCCACGACTTCTACTGCAAGGAAG
>NC_025996.2:120745161-120775754 GCF_000442705.2 Elaeis guineensis | reverse complement strand
GAGCATCACGACCGTTACTGCAGCGTGCCAGGGGGCGAAGGTCTGCCGGCTGAAGTCCGGCTGGAGTGTCTGGCGGAGAGAGGTAATCAGCCATCTGTCCAAGAAGAGCCCGGAATCCGACTTTCACAGGAGTTCGGATGGAGTCTTCCTCCAGTCACAGTCGGGGGTGGAGTCCGGCTCCCGTAGGAGTCTGGGTGGAGCTCACCGGTAGTCAAAATCGAGGACGAGGCCCGATTTTCGTAGGAGCCCGGGCAGAGTCTTCCTACAATTAAAGTTGGGTGCGAAGTCTGACTCCCGTAGGAGTCCGGATGGAGCTTACCCGCAGTTGAAGTTGGTGATGGAGCCCGGCTCCCGTAGGAGTCTGGGCGGAGTCCTTCTTGCGGTTGAAGTCGGTGATGGAGCCCGGCTCCCGTAGGAGTTCGGGCGGAGTCCTTCTTGCAGTTGAAGTCAGGTGGGAAGTCCGGCTCCCGTAGGAGTCTGGACGGAGCTTACCCACAGTTGAAGTTGGTGACGGGGCCCAGCTCCCGTAGGAGTCCGAGCGGAGTCCTTCTTGCGGTTGAAGTCGGTGACGGAGCCCGGCTCCCATAGGAGTCCGAGCGGAGTCTTCCTTGCGGTCGAACTCAGGTGCGAAGTCGGCTCCCGTAGGAGTCCGGACGGAGCTTACCCGCAGTTGAAGTTGGTGACGGAGCCCGGCTCCCGTAGGAGTCCGGGTGGAGTCCTTCTTGCGGTTGAAGTCGGTGACAGAGCCCGGCTCCCGTAGGAGTCCGGGCGGAGTCCTTCTTGCAATTGAAGTTAGGTGCGAAGTCCGGCTCCCATAGGAGTCCGGACGGAGCTTACCCGCAGTTGAAGTTGGTGACGGAGCCCGGCTCCCGTAGGAGTCCGGGTGGAGTCCTTCTTGCGGTTGAAGTCGGTGACGGAGCCTGGCTCCCGTAGGAGTCCGGGCGGAGTCTTCCTTGCAGTCGAAGTCAGGTGCGAAGTCTGGCTCCCGTAGGAGTTCGGATGGAGCTTAGCCGCAGTTGAAGTTGGTGATGGAGCTCGGCTCCGATAGGAGTTCGGGCGGAGTCCTTCTTGCGGTTGAAGTCGGTGACGGAGCCCGACTCCCGTAGGAGTCCGGACGGAGTCCTTCTTGCAGTGAAGTCAGGTGCGAAGTCGGCTCCCGTAGGAGTCCGGACGGAGTCCTTCTTGCAGTTGAAGTCAGGTGCGAAGTCCGGCTCCCGTAGGAGTCCGGACGGAGCTTACCCGTAGTTGAAGTTGGTGACGGGGCCCGGCTCCCGTAGGAGTCCGGGCGGAGTCCTTCTTACGGTTGAAGTCGGTGACGGAGCCCGACTCCCGTAGGAGTCCGGGCGGAGTCTTCCTTGCGGTCGATGTCAGGTGCGAAGTCTGGCTCCCGTAGGAGTCCGAACGGAGCTCTTCTTGCGGTCGGAGTCGGTACGGAGCCCGGCTCCCTAGGAGTCCGGGGGAGTCTTCCTGCAGTTGAAGTTAGGTGCGAAGTCGGCTCCCGTAGGAGTCCGGACGGAGCTTACCCGCAGTTGAAGTTGGTGATGGAGCACGGCTCCCGTAGGAGTCCGGCGGAGTCCTTCTTGTGGTTGAAGTCGGTGATGGAGCCCGGCTCCCGTAGGAGTCCGGGCGGAGTCTTCCTTGCGGTCGAAGTCGGTGACGGAGCCCGGCTCCCGTAGGAGTCCGGGCGGAGTCCTTCTTGCGGTTGGAGTCGGTAACGGAGCCCAGCTCCCATAGGAGTCCGGGCGGAGTCTTCCTGCAGTTGAAGTCAGGTGCGAAGTCCGGCTCCCGTAGGAGTCCGGACGGAGCTTACCCGCAGATGAAGTTGGTGATGGAGCACGGCTCCCGTAGGAGTCCGGGCGGAGTCCTTCTTGCGGTTGAAGTCGGTGACGGAGCCCGGCTCCCGTAGGAGTCCGGGCGGAGTCTTCCTTGCGGTCGAAGTCGGTGACGGAGCCCAGCTCCCGTAGGAGTCCGGGCGGAGTCCTTCTTGCTGTTGGAGTCGGTGATGGAGCCCGGCTCCCGTAGGAGTCCGAGCGGAGTCCTTCTTGCTGTTGGAGTCGGTGACGGAGCTCGGCTCCCGTACGAGTCCGGGCGGAGTCCTTCTTGCGGTCGGAGTCGGTGACGGAGCTCGGCTCCCACAGGAGTCCGGGCGGGTCCTTCTTGCGGTTGAAGTCGGTGACGGAGCCCGGCTCCCGTAGGAGTCCGGGCGGAGTCCTTCTTACGGTCGGAGTCGATGACGGAGCCCGACTCCCGTAGGAGTCCGGGCAGAGTCTTCCTGCAGTTGAAGTCAGGTGTGAAGTCCGGCTCCCGTAGGAGTCTGGATGGAGCTCTTCTTGCAGTCGGAGTCGGTGACAGAGCCTGCAAGGGTCAATCCCGCTGAGAACTTCGGCTTAGGGTATTTTATACCCAACACCAGTCCCCCTACTTTCGAGTTTGAATTTTGAATGAAAAAAGTACAGAGAGATTGGCATAGCCGAAGTTGTCCCCTCGAATCCTGCGCACGACCTTCCCCAAATATTTTGGCATTAAATGTGCACGTGTTGGAGTCTTTTCAAATCGGGGAGATATGAAGGGACCCTTCGAAATCCCCATTGATACACTGGCCCAGGTACGATGCAATAATGGCCCTGCCAACCGTCAGCCACTTTTAGCCGCCTGCCGTGGCGAGTGGGATACGTGTCGGGCACGGACCGGCCTGGGGGATTCGCGATCATTATGGCACCGGATCCCAGGGTCTATTTAAACCCATCCTTCCACCTTTCGGGGCTCCATTCCGCTCCAGAGTTCTACCAGTATCTGCCCTTCCTTCGAGAGCCCTGTTTCTTCGAGAGCCCTATTTCTATTGGCATCTTCTCGGACCATAGGCACCCTTCGAGTCATCCCTGTCCTCGCCCCTCTGCATCCCTCAGAGCGATCTAGGTTAGTCCCAGAACCTTCATCTTTCTTCCCGCCACTTAGGGGCTTTTTCTTTGCCATTTTTTTTCTCTGTTGTATTCCTCTGAGTTAGTCTCCTGTGGCCTCTCGCCCTTTGTCCTGTCCATCTTCCTCGAGATCTTTAGAGTCTTCATTCGAAGTTATTCGAAATGTCTTCCGGCTCTTCCGCTCCCAGCGGTTCCAGGAGTTCTTCCGCCTCGACCCCCCAGGTCCCTTGTTCTATAGATGAACCCACATCTGGGGCTGGGCTTCACCCGATTTTTGCACCGGACACCATTCCATGCACCCTGACTCTGGATGAACTCCTTCTGATAAGGGTTCAGTATGGAGTTCCTCCGGAGTACGACCTGGAGCTGCCAGGCCCCTCCGACCGGGCTAGCACTCCCCACCCGATCGTTTTTGCCTGTATCAGGAGGCGTTCCGTGCCGGACTTCGGCTTCTGCTTTCGTCCTTTATTGTCGCCTTCTTCTGCTTTTTAGACATCTCTTTGGCTTCTGTTGCTCCGAATTCTTTTAGGTTTTTGATAGGGTTTCTCTCCCTTTACCACGTAATCGAGGTCCAACCGTCCCTCTCTCTGTTTAGGCACTTCTATACCTTCAAGTGTCATCCTTCGACGAAGGACTGGTGGTATTTCTCCCCTCAGTTCGGCAAGAAGGGGTTGCTGAAAGGTGCCCCCTCTTCGATCCATAACTGAAAGGAGAAATACCTCTTCGTCCACTGCCCGACCCTGAGGCTGGGCCTGCCCCCTTGGGGCTCTCTGAGGGATTCTGTCTGTCGGGCCCCCAGCCTGGGGGAGGACGACCTCCAGGCTACCCAGAAGCTTCTCGCCTATTTCGCTCCTTCCCTTCCCAACCTTCTGAGGGAGCAATTTTTGTTCAACATTGGCCTGAGCCCCCAGGATCCTGCGAGTACTTCATCTCTTCCTTTCTCCTCTTTTCTTCTGTCCTTCTTCTTTCTCTCTATTTTTTTTTGATTTCTGACCTCTCTCCCCTTTCTTCTTTTCTCTTTTTTTTTTTTTTTTTTTTTTTTTTTAAGGAATGGATGTCGAAGCAGTACGGATGCTTGCTAGGGGCCTCAAGGCCCACAAAAGAAAGGGTGTCGTGGCCTCCGGATCAGCAAGAGGGCCAGGGCGGAGGAGTCGAGCTTGGCCGCGCCCGTCCAGGTGGCTCCAGCGATCGACATTCCCTCGGATGCCGAACCTACGGCCCCTCGGGCTTCTTCGAGGAGTCCACCGACTGGGGCTCCCGTTTCGGGGGTCCGCCCCATGGAGGCGCCCGTAGTCGAGAGGGGGAAGAGGAGGAAGTCGGTGGCCCGCAGGGTGAGTAGCCGTCGAGCCACCACTGACGAGTCCCTCTGTTCCGAAGAGGAGCCGGAGAATCCCTTCAATGACAGGGACTTGATCAGGCGGTTGATCGATGGCTGCATCCTGCCCGAAGTCATCGAGAGGATCGACCGCGTTGATCCCAAGCAGCGGGTTTGGGACTCCCTAGGGTCCTTCCTCGAGGTAAACAAATCTTCATTTAACCGGCTATTCGGCCCTTGTTCTGATCCCCTTGTCGTCCTTGCAAATTGGGCACCAGCTCCTCGCCAATATCGAGGTGACGAACCGGACGAGGAGGGATGCCGTCCAGGTGGAGGAGCGTTGTCGGGCCGAGGTCGCTCGCCTCAAAGAAAAGGCAGCCGAAGTAGTCATCCTCCAAGAGGCCCTGGAAAGAGAGAAACAAGCCCGGGAGGAGGAGAAGTAGAGCTTGGAGGAGACGGTGAGAAAGGCGAAGGCCGAGGTCGCCAACTTGGCTGAGCAGATTTCAGTCCTGATCTCGGAGGCCAGGGTTCTTGCGGTAGAGGAATTCAAGACCTCCACGGAGATGAGGGACTTAAATGTCCAATTCGGCCAGGAGGCATTCATCAAGGGGTTCGAGCTCTGCTAGGAGAAGGTGGCCAGAAATTTTTGGAGCTCGACCTTAGCTTCTTGGGTGAGGAGTCTGAAGACAAGGCCGGTCCCTCTCCCGCTACCACTGCTGTCGCAGCCCCCCTTCAAGGAACGCCGAGCTCTCCAACCCCTGCCCCTGAGGTCTGAGACCTCCGACCTTGTATTTTTATTTTACCACAATTTTTCTCTTCCTTTTTGTCTTCAAGAATCATCCAATCAATAAAGTTGAATTCCTTGTCGTGGGTGGCCTCTCCCTCCTTCCTTTCTTCTCTCTGCTTTTCTTTCTGTGATGAGGCGCGTCTTGACGCTTTTGCCTTCCAATGGCAGTGCCCTGCCGAAGCACTTCCCCTACCACTGGGGATTCCGCTGAAGTCGACGATCCAGCGGCTGAAGAAGGAAGTCCTTCACTTGACAAGAAAGTCAAAGAAGATGGAAGGCGAGCTTCGCAGATTGAGGGAGGGTCACTCTGAAGCCACCGCGGAGGCCACCCATTTTCGAAATCTCCACGTGAAGGGGATCATGGAGTATAGTCGGAGGAAAGCGGACTTCGCGAAGGAGCTTAAAGAATGCAAGAAGAGCGCCAGCGGCTGAATTTGGGCTCAAGCTGCCAAGATTAGCGCTCTCAGGGTGGAACTGTCGGCTGCGATGGAGAAGATCGGCCAGCTGGGAGGAAGTTCGTCCCGGCTCTTGGTTCGGGCCGACGGCGATCGGGAGTGGTCGAAGAAAGTCTCCGACCTTCAGCAGCAGCTTCAGGATGCCAAGGTGAGCCACGACGTGGATCGGGCTGGTTGGCACAGGCAGGCAGAGGAATATAAAGGAAGACTCAGGGTGGCGACCGACGAAGTCGCCCGTCTTCAGAGGCAGCTGGCTGACAGGGCTCAACTGACTTCTGCTCGGGATTCTAATGAACTCCAGTCCCTGAGAGGAACCGTCGAAGGGCTTTCTGTCACCCTTGGGGAAAGGATGACCGAGCTGCGGTAATTGAAGATCCAGCTGGCATACGAGCAGTAGGCCGTCCGGATGCGGAGGTGGAATCTGAGGTCCTGAGAAAGAGGCATCGAGAGGCGGAGACCGAGAGCCAGCGACTTCACTGGGTGCTCCAGGATGCGCTGCTGAAAAAGAGAGAGCTAGAAGAAGAAATTGAGAATCTAAGGTAGTCCTGGATGAGGGATGGAGCAGATAATTCTAAGTCGGAAGGAGCAGAGCTTCCCTAGGGCTCTTTTTTGGCCTTCTGTGTTTTCATGTATACACTTTCTCTTTTGTTGTTTTGTTCCGCTTTTGTCGTTTTGCTTTTCTTCCTTTGGCCTTCTAGGCTTTGTGGTGTATATTTCGCAAATGGAATGAAAAGGGGATTTGGTGTTACCTCGTTCACATATTGTATTAAATTATTGTCCGTCGAACTTCTCTGGTCGTTCGACTCGTCCGACGTTGATGTCATTGGAGGGTGCCCAGTCGTCGATGTGCTGGTTTGCTTTCCTCGTCGTTCATGGCCGCAAGCTTGAGCTTGGTGGTCCGAACTCCGCATTACTTCGGAGATGTTGCTGTCTTCTTGACCTGTGTCGAGAGCCTTTTTAGAGGCCTGGGGGGCATTTGGTAGGAACTTTCCATCTTTATTGAGACGAGGTTCCTTAGGTCTTTGGTGTGGTTTGTCCTTCATCTATTTCTGACGTAGCTCATCGCTCTTCCTCTTTAATTTCTCTCCTCTTTTCAGAGTGAGGGCCCTCCCCTCGCTTTTTGTGGGGTTGCGTAGGAGTGTGAAGGTGCTGCTGGGGGGCTTTTCCCCTTCATCTGATCTTGTCGTGCGGCCAGATTTCATTTTCATCAGGACGAGGTTCTCCTCTTGTTCCCAACGGGGCCGCGGGGGCACATAAGGGCCATTGCAAGGGTCTCTCCCCCCATCCGATCTAAAAGAACCAGGCCTTCGACTTTGCTCACGTCAGGACGAGGTTCTCTTTCTGTTCCTGATATGGCTGTGGGGGCACATTAGGGCGTTATAAGGCCTCTCCCCCCATCCGATCTAAAAAAAATCAGGCCTTCGACTTTGCTCATGTCAGGACGAGGTTCCCCTCCTATTCCTGACATGGCTGTGGGGGCACGTTAGGGCATTGTGAGGCCTCTCTCCCCATCCGATCTAAAAGAATCGGGCCTTTGACTTTGGTCATGTCAGGATGAGGTTCTCCTCCTATTCCTGACATGGCTGTGGGGGCACGTTAGGGCGTTGTAAGGCCTCTCCCCCCATCCGGTCTAAAAGAACCGGGCCTTTGACTTTGCTCATGTCAGGACGAGGTTTTCCTCCTGTTCCTGACATGGCCGTGGGGGCACGTAAGGGCGTTGTAAGGCCTCTCCCCCAATCCGATCTCAAGTTAATCGGACTTTCATTTTAGTTATGTTAGGATGAGGTTCTCCTCCCATTCCTAACATAACTCTATTTTAATTGTTTGAAGGGGTTATACCCAGTCATGACAAATTCGTGCCAAAGGGGAGGAGCATGCCAAGTCGAAAAGAATTTAGATTCAAGGCGAAATCGTGAGGGATACATTTACAGGTTTTTCGAGTTCCATGGTTGTGGGAGGTCTACTCCTCTTGGTGGCCCTCCGGCAATGGAGTCGATGGTCCCGATTGGAGGTCGATCTCCGGGCTGCTCCTCCCTCCTTGGTGGTTCAGGTTGCGGCAGGGCCCTTGGCCGATCTTCTCTGCCCTTAGGCCGACGTCAGATGAACCTGTCGAGTCGACCTCGTCGGATAAGCTCCTCGATCTCATCTCGGAGCTGGATGCATTCCTCCGTGTCGTGGCTGTGGTCGCGGTGGTAGAGACAAAACTTATTGGGGTTGCGCTTCCCGGGGTGTGTGCGCATCCTCTCTGGCCTAGGGAGCTGCTCCCTGACCTCCATCAGTACCTGGGTCTTCAAGGCATTGAGGGGGGCGTAGTTGCGGAACCTTCCCGATGGAGAACTCTGCCGAACCCCACGATTCGGACTCCTCTGCCTGCGTACCTGGGGTGGAGTATGGGCGCGCTTGTGCCCAGGAGGGGATCGAGAACGCGGCCGAGCTTCTCTCGACCTTTTTTCGACTGCAGGCTTACTCGAGTCTCCCGCCTGCCGCTCTCTCGCGGTCTCCTCATCCTTCATTTTGAAGGCTTCTTCCACCCGAGCGTACCCTTCAGCCCGAGCCAACAATCAGCAAAATCCCAGGGGTACTTCTTCTCCAGGAAGAACAAAAGGTCATTCTTCTGAAGGCCACCCTTCAGAGCGGCCATTGTGACTGACTGGTCCAAGTTTCGAACCTCCAGTGTCGCGACGTTGAAATGATTGATGTAGGCCCGAATGGACTCCCCTTCCCTCTGCTTGATATTGATGAGGGACTCCGAACCCTTCTAGGGGCGTCGGCTGCTGACAAAATGGGCCACGAATTGGTGGCTCATCTGATCGAAGGAAAAGATGGTACCCGACTTCAGAGCCGAGTATCAGTTTCTCGCCGCTCCCTTCAAGGTGGATGGGAAGGCTCGACATAGAATGACATCGGGAGCGCCATGAAGCAGCATCATCATCCGGAAGGCTTCCAGATGATCAACCGGGTCCGAAGTCCCGTCGTAGCTTTCGAACTGGAGGAGCTTGAAGTTTGGTGGGATCGGTTCCTACATGATCATTTGAGAAAAAGGGGGGGGGGTCAGTGCAAATATCCTCACCATAAGCGGGGGGAGCATGGTGGAGTTCTTCAATCCGTCGGTTCATCTCTTGGAGTCTCTGGTCTAGGAAATCCTCTCGACTTCGAGTCTCGAGGGTCCTCTAGCAGAATGGAGGCAGGGATCTTCCAGGGGTGGAGTCATGATCCGATTGAGGGCTCTCCACCCTCAGGTTCATTTTTTCCAGGAAAAATGGGATGGCTGGCCCAAGTGGCCCGCCCCGCCGTCGGGTTCTGGTGTTCCAACGACACCCTTTCCAAGCGCACTGATGCCTACAGCTGCTGCTGCTGCTGCATAGCCTGCACAGCTTCAGTGAGGCCTCTGACCTGCTGTGCTAGCAGATCAAACTACTCTGCACCGACCGCCATCACCGGAGGAGGAGGAGGAGGTTGGGAAACAGGAGGTGAGGCTGGAGCCTGAGATCTGGCCGCAGAAGCCATGGATCGTCGTGTGGATGCCTTGCAGGGAGGCATCGAGCAAGGACCGAGTGGAGAAAGGTGGAGGGGACGCCGGAAGAAATGCCTGGGGGTGGTCCCGTTGAGCGCTCCTTTAAGAACAAGGATACTGCGAAGACACAGCCCCTTCCTCTAGCGCCAATCATGTTGGTGCAAAAATCTGCTTGCGCCGGAGAAGCTGGAGTCGATGGAGTCGCGGTCGCCGCCGGGACCTGCAAAAGAAGTCTAAACCGGAGGTGGGGTTGCTCTGACAAGACCCTCTGACGTTCAAGTCAGTTCTCTGCCTCAACAAGAATGGAGTATTCGAATGAAAATTTTAGCAGAGTTTCTAGGTAAAAATGAGAGCTTATGGAATAATGTATCTGGGATTCCCCTTTTATAGACGGAGGGGGCAACAAATTGATAGCGACGCCTGTAACCGTCTGATCATGGGCCGCCCAGAGTCAGGAAAAGTTTATTGCGGAGAGTAGTGGGGTGGACCCGTGGCTACTACCAGGGCGTGCCACGTGGAGTCTGCCACGAGAAGCGGAGCGGCGCCCGTTGTCGCGACTTACCAGAGGATAGAAGAATCACGCGGTATCCGTCGCAGAAAGTGGAGCAGGATCATGGCCATTATTACGACCTGCCAGGGAGTGATGGAGCCGTGTGGAATCCATTACAGGAGGTGGAGCAGGGTCGTGGAGTGGTGGAGCTGCGTGGAATCTGCCGCAGGGAATGGAGCAGAATCGCGGCCGTTACTGCAGCACGCCAGGGGGCGAAGGTCTGCCGGCTGAAGTCCGGTTGGAGTGTCTGGCGGAGAGAGGTAATCAGCCATCTGTCCAAGAGGAGCCCGAAATCTGGCTTTCGCAGGTGTTCGGATGGAGTCTTCCTCCAGTCACAGTCGGAGGTGGAGTCTGGCTCCCGTAGGAGTCTGGGCGGAGCTCATCGGTAGTCAAAATCGAGGATGAGGCCCGGTTCCCGTAGGAGCCCGGGCGGAGTCTTCCTGCAATTAAAGTCGGGTGCGAAGTCCGGCTCCCGTAGGAGTCCGAACGGAGCTTTTCCGCAGTTGAAGTTGGTGACAGAGCCCGGCTCCCGTAGGAGTCCGGGCGGAGTCCTTCTTGCGGTTGAAGTCGGTGACGGAGCCCGGCTCCCGTAGGAGTCCGGGTGGAGTCCTCCTTGCAGTTGAAGTCAAATGCGAAGTCCAGCTCCCGTAGGAGTCCGGACGGAGCTTACCCGTAGTTGAAGTTGGTGACAGGGCCCAGCTCCCGTAGGAGTCCGGGCGGAGTCCTTCTTGCGATTGAAGTCGGTGACAGAGCCCGGCTCCCGTAGGAGTCCGGACGGAGTCTTCCTTGTGGTCGAAGTCAGGTGCGAAGTCCGACTCCCGTAGGAGTCTGGACGGAGCTTACCCGCAGTTGAAGTTGGTGATGGAGCCCGGCTCCCGTAGGAGTCCGGGCGGAGTCCTTCTTGCGGTTGAAGTCGGTGACGGAGCCTGGCTCCCGTAGGAGTCCGGGTGGAGTCCTTCTTGCAGTTGAAGTCAGGTGCGAAGTCCGGCTCCCGTAGGAGTCCGGATGGAGCTTACCCACAGTTGAAGTTGGTGACGGGGCCCGACTCCCGTAGGAGTCCGGGCGGAGTCCTTCTTGCGGTTGAAGTCAGTGACGGAGCCCGGCTCCCGTAGGAGTCCGGGCGGAGTCTTCCTTACGGTCGAAGTCAGGTGCGAAGTTTGGCTCCCGTAGGAGTCCGGACAGAGCTTACCCGCAGTTGAAGTTGGTGATGGAGCCCGGCTCCCGTAGGAGTCCGGGCGGAGTCCTTCTTGCGGTTGAAGTAGGTGACGGAGCCTGGCTCCCGTAAGAGTCCGGACGGAGTCCTTCTTACAGTTGAAGTCAGGTGAGAAGTCCGACTCCCGTAGGAGTCCGGACGGAGCTTACCCGTAGTTGAAGTTGGTGACGGGGCCCAGCTCCCATAGGAGTTCGGGCAGAGTGCTTCTTGCGGTTGAAGTCGGTGATGGAGCCCGGCTCCCGTAGGAGTCCGGGCAGAGTCTTCCTTGCGGTCGAAGTCAGGTGCGAAGTCCGGCTGCCGTAGGAGTCCGGATGGAGCTCTTCTTGCGGTCGGAGTCGGTGATGGAGCCCAGCTCCCGTAGGAGTCTGGGCGGAGTCTTCCTACAGTTGAAGTCAGGTGCGAAGTCCGGCTCCCGTAGGAGTCCGGACGGAGCTTACCCGTAGTTGAAGTTGGTGACGGAGCACGGCTCCCGTAGGAGTTCGGGCGGAGTCCTTCTTGCGGTTGAAGTCGGTGACAGAGCCCGACTTCTGTAGGAGTCCGGACGAAGTCTTCTTTGTGGTCGAAGTCGGTGACGGAGCCCGGCTCCCGTAGGAGTCCGGGCGGAGTCCTTCTTGCGGTTGGAGTCGGTAACGGAGCCCGACTCCCGTAGGAGTCCGGGCGGAGTCTTCCTGCAGTTGAAGTCAGGTGTGAAGTCCGGCTCTCGTAGGAGTCCGGACGGAGCTTACCCGCAGTTGAAGTTGATGATGGAGCACGGCTCCCGTAAGAGTCCGGGCAGAGTCCTTCTTGTGGTTGAAGTCGGTGACGGAGCCCGGCTCCCGTAGGAGTCTAGGCGGAGTCTTTCTTGCGGTCGAAGTCAGTGACGGAGCCCGGCTCCCATAGGAGTCCGGGTGGAGTCCTTCTTACGGTTGGAGTCGGTGACGGAGCCCAGCTCCCGTAGGAGTCCGGGCGGAGTCCTTCTTGCGGTTGGAGTCAGTGACGGAGCCCGACTCCCGTAGGAGTCCGGGCGGAGTCCTTCTTGCAGTCGGAGTCGGTGACGGAGCCCGGCTCCCGTAGGAGTCCGGGCGGGGTCCTTCTTGCGGTTGAAGTCGGTGATGGAGCCCGGCTCCCGTAGGAGTCCGGGCGGAGTCCTTCTTGCAGTCGAAGTCAGTGACGGAGCCCGGCTCTCGTAGGAGTCCAGGCGGAGTCTTCCTGCAGTTGAAGTCAGGTGCGAAGTCTGGCTCCCGTAGGAGTTCGGACGGAGCTCTTCTTGCGGTCGGAGTCGGTGACGGAGCCTGCAAGGGTCAATCCCACTGAGAACTTCGACTGAGGGTATTTTATACCCAACAATTTATAAATAAATAATATCATTACATGAGTTGAAAGTTTATAAAAAAAAATCACATTGCATCACTCATGCGATTGGATTGTAGAGTACTATTCTTTCACCCGATCTATTGACCGGATTGTGGGCTTGCATGACTTTGAGTGCAAGATGGAAGAAAAAAAAATTTGGCATCTCATGTGGCTCCCATATGAAATGGAAGAAGCAGACTTCTGGAAGGAGCCGGTCTTCTTCCCCAATTTCATTTGGTATTGGCAAACCTAGGGCTCGTTGGAGCCCTATACTCAGCCTATAAAAGGCCTCCCCTCTTCCTTCGGCTTTGTTCCTAATTCCTAATAAACCACCGATGAGATCCCTTGAGTTCTTCTTTTGATTTTGTTGAGTATTCTTAGTGAGTCACCATCGATTACCTTATCGAAGCAAGATAATCAATCCCCACTCTATTGTATACCTATTCCCAAGTACCTCAGCCATTGTTGATGGTTTCATTAGCCCGATTGCCACTAAGGAATCGTCAGATTTAGATGCCTAGTTTCTTTTCCCTATTGTTCTTTTCTTTTCTTCTTCCATTGAGCCTAACATCGTCATCGGATGTGGCCATGTTTGGGTTGTCAAGGGCTGGAGCTACTACTGCCACTATCGAGGGTTGCCACCATGGGGGTGGTAGGCCCTAAAGCTCTCTTCCTTCCTATCTTTTAAGAAGAGAACCATGGGTTTATCTCTCTCTCGCTCTCTCTCCCCCCTCTTTCTCTCTCTATTTTCTTTCTTTCTCTTTGTGGATGCCTTAATGGGCTAAAGGAAAGGACCCAACACCTTGTAAATCAGTTGATCATTGGAGGGGCTCCAAGCCAACATTGTGAGACCGAGGGATCCAAATAGGTATTGTATACCCATGGGTCCTAGGTCAGCATCATTAACCCTAGGAGGGGGATTCTGGACCAACTTTGCTATGATCATTTGCCATAATCTTTGGACAGTTATAATTATTCTGATGATGAGATTTAGTTATATAGGAAAGCAATTATTTGTACAAGAAAGTATTGAGTAGAACATCTTATCTTCGAGTTCGTAGATCAAGAAGTGGATTACTGTACTTGAGTCTATCATTAATAGAGATAAGAATCTTTGGACATAATCACCTATATGTATACTTATTTTATGTACTACATGATTTTGGTTTCACGTGGTCGATTTTTATGGATATGTGATTGTTGGTATGATTATTTAAATTTCTTTATTGTATTTGTGTATCAAATATTAATATCCTTTTCAAATGTTTGGAGCATGATATCAATTACTTGAAATTTTGTGTAAAGAAATTGTTATATTGTATTTACTTAACATGAACAATATTTAATAAATTGATAGTTAAGAAACAAGTGCTTGGGCTAGCCACGCTAAATTATGCATAGTCTTGTCACAGATAAGAATGTCGCAATATGAATAGCCTGTTGTAGGTAGGAATATGACATTATGGATACCTACGATGGGTAGGAATATGGCATCATGGATAGCCCTACCATGATCAGAAATGTGGTACTTAAGTTTGCCTATCACGGGTTGGAGCGCGGCTATGGTTACTCCAAAACTGAGAGATAATTGTTGATGGATTTGGATTCTGTTAATGAGAAATAGATGATAAGTCATATGAAATCATTGATAAAATTTATGATGGATTTATGATGATATATAATGTATGTTAGATGCATATTTAATGATTTGAGTTATACTATAGATCCTTGGTATGAGATTTCATGGTTTACATTTTACTTCAATATTATTTAATTATTATTTTCAAATTATGTTATTATATTGGTGTAGATGTATGAGAATCTTATTGGTTGTACAGCTCAAATCACCTCTTTTCTTTTCCTTTCATAGTTGTAGGATGCTTAATACTTAGCTATAGCCTGGGATTCTGGTCAGAGAATAGAATTGGGAGCATTGTTGATACCAGTCTAGTAATTCAAATGTGAAATTGGACAACACATTACTTGTGTATGATGGTTATTTTATGTTTTTGTGAATGAGATTCATATTGTCCAATGATATTGTGGTTGTGACAAATTTACTAACCTTGCATGTTCTCTTATTCCTTGTTCTTGAGAGTGTGTAGCTGTATCATGACCTAGGTGTTGGGTTTAGGGCATGAAAACTCTATAGAATTGAGCCTTTGATGTATAAACCCTCATATCACTCTTCATTCTCACTTATGAATCCTTTTAAATTTTTAGTTTGTATTAGACTTAATATCTTCCATGTTAGTTTGAAATAGCTATTTGGACTTATCCTTGTGGTTTCCAAAGTGTTGATCAGATTTATGTGTGGGCTCATAAAACCTTTATGCTTCACAATCCACATGGAGGACTGCTAATTATTAGACAAAAATTTCCTTAATTTATGTTAAGCATACAATTCAAAACCAAAGCATAAAGACATGAAAATCATACTATAAATCCTAAAATAACTTCAACATTAAATAATAAAAAGGTCCACATTATGAAAAACAAACCACAATCGACAAGAAATACAAAATAGTGCTTGATGTTCTACTAAGCCTCTTTTTGCTTGAGCATGGCCACATATTAGTTGGTAAAGAAATCAGAGTTAGATTCCTCTTGTGCTTGTAGAGATGCCACACCTTATGTCAATTAGTGTTCATATTAGGGTGGAATGGGGAAGAAGATAGCAATGGTGGATAAGAATTAGCTAGAATCACTATGTTTTAATCCCCGAAATAGCTAGTGGAATTATAAACCCTTTAAAGGATTAAGAGTATATTACTTGACACAAGAAATAAAATTTGAGAGTTAATTAAAAATTTTAAACTTTTGGGATCCAAACTTGAAGGGGCATTGTTATATTTTTCATCTTGAAAGGATTGAGGCTATGTGCATTCTTTTAACTGGGTTGTTAGCAGTTTCAAGGATCAGATAGATGGCCGGGCCACAATGACATGAAAAATAATTTTTGGAGATTAACTAAAAATTTTTAAACTTTTAGCATCAATTTGTTTTTCACCCAAACTTAAAGGAATCAATATATTTTTTCCTAAAAAAATTATCGAAAGTATAGTCTGGTCTATGTTTTATTTCATTAATAATAATTGATTGAGTTATATAGTCTCAATTTATACTAGTGATATCTGCCCTTCAACAATTCAGGCCAAATTACTCTTCTAATTAAAATAGGATACGATTTTTCTGAAATAAACATGACTAATAGACATAATTATGAAAAAGTTGAAATCTTATAGGAGGTGGATTGGAAGATATGGTCGATTAAAGTCTTTTTTGATAAAAAGGTTTTTGCTTTGACGGATATATTTTAAAACCAAAAACATGGAGTTGGGCTTTATTGCCTGATGCACTATATCCTTAATGGGCGGCACTATATCACAGGGGTTGAAAAGTTAACCATTTTCTTTTATAAAAAAATGCTTTAATTAGATTCTACATAAGTTAGGGCCTTTAGAATTTTGGTATGTAATTCTGCTTCCTGATATGGCTAATCTTGCTTTTAAATGCTATCTAGTCTTTTCCATTGCGGTCAAAGTGGTCTACATCAAATCTTGTGATTCTCTTGGATCAAAAACAAAATCATGTTATTCATGATATAGACTCCCTTGTTGGCTATCAAATCCTAAATCCTAGCTTATTATCGTTTCCTTGTAAGATTGCTAGTTGATTTGTCAAGAAGACAAAATCACTAATACATCCTAAATTTAACAACGATATAGTCCCAATGTTAGATAGACAAACATAATCATTTTTAATTATCTTTATAATTGTTGGGTGGATGTTTGATCAGGACACCACCTCTCAGGACCTTTTCAGTACCACACGATGCAGCAGGAAGAAAGAAGAAATAAAATAAAAAATAATCAAAATACGTGGATCAGTCACAAAAGGGCTCACCTCCACAAGGCATGCAAACTTCACTATAAAAAAAAATTTACAAAAGATCTTACCCTCAACCCTCATACATCTAATTTTTCTCTCACTAGAAGTTTCCCTCACAAAAGCTCTCTCTCTTAGAAGACCCCCTGAACCCTTGAAACGATCAGCGTCCGCTGTCCAGGAGCCTCCTGCTCCTTCTCTCTCAGCAGCGCGCGGTCTCTTTTCTCTTCCTCGGGTTACGTACGGTGCATCCACAGGAGAAAACCAAAACCACACCTCTGTTCACTATTCCCAGACTTTTATAAGGCTTAAACTCACTTAGATTAGGTTTAAGACTCCTTAATCAACTCAAATCAAGTCTCTGAACTGTCGGATCAAGATCGGGAGCTCCCTGGCCCTCCGATCGTGCTTTGGTCCACAGAATAATATCATGGACCATGAAAAATGCATGAAAAATACCCATGCGGTCCACACAATCTGCCATGGACCGCCTAGTCCACAGTGGACCAGGATACAGGGCCAGGCAAGGTGCCTGGGCTTGGGTCGGCCCGTGCGCATGGGCCTAGGCCGCGCCCGTGCAAGGGCCCGCACATGGGCTGGGCCGTGCGCCCGCCTGGGCCGCACGTCCCACACGTTGGCCCCGCCTGGACCGCGCGCCTGGGCCATGCATCCTGCATGTTGGCCCTGCCTGGGCCACGCTCCACCGCCTGTGGCCGCGCTGCCCCCGCTCTGCCGGCCCACCGCCGGCCGCCGGCCATCCTCCGCCACCTCGACTTATTTGCAATCTTTAAAAGCCTGTATCTTCTCCATCCGAGCTCCATTTTGGATGATCTTGGTCTCGTTGAACTCTATTTTTCATCATGAACTTCACTGTGGGCTCAATGTAGACTGAACTCGAGACATCAAATCCTAACAATCTTCATCTTGACTCGATATTCGGCCTCCTCCAAACTTCGAGAGCTTCTAGATCTCCTCACCCCCATGCCCTGGGGCAATCGCCTGCTGATCATGGATGGACAAACATGAAAGTCGAGCTAGGCTGCTAGATTCTATCTCCATCGTATACTGTGCTCCTCCTAGCCTGAGACCTAGTCGGGGCATCATCCTACGGCAATAAGAATTTCACCTTGCGACGTCGCCTTTCGTCGTCTCGAGTCTCCTGTCTCGTGCCCGATCTACCTCCTGGAGCTCCACCTCGCTTTGAGCTCCACCTAGCTCCCGAAGCTCCACCTCGCATTGGGCTCTCTGTCAGATAATAATATCCTCTGCTCTCCTTCTTCCCCTCCAATATAATCCTATCGCCGCGTAGCTCCCTCAGGATTCTTCCACCAGCTACCATCCTGTAGCCTCTTGAATTCAGTCTGCTAAGTGAGATAAGATTCTTTCTGAAATCAGGTATATATCGGATCTCCCCCAATCTCTTCACTACACCGTCATGTTGAAGAAAAAACCACCTTTTTCCTTTGTAGGATCTTCCAGATTTCATCAAATCTGGGGCAGAATAATTTTAAAAAAAATTATCCTATATTTATTTCAGATCTAAATCTCTAGATCTAATCTTCATATCTAATATTAAGTCTAAAATAAATCTAAAAGGGATAAGAAAACAAATAATACCTCAAGGGTAATCTGATTACCCTGTAGATGATCTCAGCACAGCCCGAGATTCTGATGTAGCCACACAAGCACCTGGCCTCTACCAGTATCCACTCGAGCAAGACCTAGAATGTCTTCTCCTCATGAATCTATGCTCCAAAAATCAGATCTCTATCTGATTTGAAAGTACTTCAGAACTCCTTTTGAAGTTGAAGCAGCAGCCTGTCGAAGATGTCCTGTAGCCTTCCTATTCCAGGCGTCACCACGTCTTGGACCTTTGCCAGATGGATGTCCAAATTCTTGGATGTGAAGAGGGGAGAGAGGAGCACTAGGAAGGATGTGGAGAAGAGGAGGGGTGGCTAGCTTTTGCTAGGTAAGGAGCAGAATCTCATAAACCCTAGGCACAGACAGGGATTTTATAGACCCTGTATGCTACGCAGTGCCACATCATTCGACCAATCAAAAAATTTCAATTAATTTGAAAAAATTTTGATTGATGGAGTGATATCATCTGATCTCATCAAATAAGAACCCCACCTTATCTCCAAAAGTTGGCACCAACATTGGATAAGCACAAAGAGAGTTGGCGCCAAGGAGTCCAATCTTATCAGGACTCTTCATCCTTATCCATTTGGGGCGTCCACTTTAATCCAATTGGGCTCACACCATAATCTGATTATGGTGCTCAATTCAATGTGATTTTGGTATGTGGACACTCCACAAAAATTCTCCAATGAGCTCTTTTCAATTTAAGACCTATATGTCAATATTTGACAGATGTCCTAAAATGAAAATGGCAGGTGTTAGAATTTAGCAGGTGCTTGTCTTAAATTCATCTCATGAATTAAGACAAGCCTTTTCTGAGCTGGACAAGCTTCATTTAGACTGAGAAAAATCTTTACAAGATTTTCTGGATGAGTCAAATCATATTTGGCTCAGTCGAGATAGAAAAGATTACACGAGGAGAAAGTTAGGCTCAATCGTGTGCTAGCATGATTTCCTTGAACCTAATTGGATCTAATCCAAATCAATTGGGTTAGCCCAGTTGATGACATCCAGACCCTAACCCTTATTTGTGTGACTCAGTTAGGTTCAATTCTATATAGTAATGAGATATGTCATGATCTCATCATCGACATCATCGAAACTTCTTTCAATGGATCAGAACTCTTCTGATTCAGACAATTAGAATGATCGATCATCAATATCATTCTAATTGCTCCCAAAATCCATCAGTGATACCTAGCAGTATGTGGTGGCAACCCATCAGAACTGAAGACGAACCTCTCAGTGCAGCTACCTATGTGATTGAGTTCCTCTATCATAAGTCCTGACTGAATTAGGGTTAAGGTGAACTCTTCAAATCCAACATCAGTCATATGAATCAATCGATTGATTCGAGTCCGATGTGAAACCCCAATGAAAAACTCTTTTTCCATTATTTCACTCTGCCATGGCCATGGGCTTAAGAACTCGATCTTTCGATCATCATAGGACTACTCCTCTTATCTACCAAGGTTGATAGATCCCATCTTGGTGCGACCTAGTTCCTACAATAAATATGCTACAGCCAACATACACCTCAGGATTCTGAATGGCTAGGAGACCGAGTTATGGTGTAGTCAAACTATAACACACTCAAGGTGAACTATCGATGTACCTCAGGTCAAAGAACTAGACACACAACTGCAGCATCGAGCTAGTCATCGATGAGAAGGTAGACTTCCTTATGACTGCTCGAGGTGGTCACGCTCAGTACTCTCATTCTCAACAAATACCTATACTCTCGCTCTGGTGTCTTCACACCATAGACTCAAGACACATCTACCCTAAGAAAGCGATCGTACACCAACCTTCTGGATCGATCACCATCCTCGTGATGATCCTATGGTCAGGAGCTGTTTATGAGTTAGTTATGTAAATTCATGCCTTAAATTTTTAACTCTTGAAAATATGAATTGACATTCCTACTAACTCAAAGGATGTATCACAGACACAATGTATACAATGTGATAGAAGAATAACCCATTTATTGATTTATAGTCAAAATTATAAATTTGCCCTTAGATTTGTACAGAAATGTGTCAGCCAATCTAGCATCTAGGGCACACATCTAACAAACTCACACTTGACCTAATGTCAATTGGCTACATATCTAAGTCCCATCATATCAGACATAAAGTCTGAGTCTGTATATCCCTGAATCTGGAGTTCTCCATTCCCAAAGACTAGAAACATCCTTAGTCCTTCTCAAGTACTTAAGGATACATTTCACAGAAGTCCAGTGCTCTTCGTCTGGATTCGACTGATATCTGCTTGTGACACTCACAGCATGGGCTATATCAGGTCGTGTACATAGCATGGCATACATGAGGCTCCCTATTGCGAAGCATAAGGGATCTTGCTCATGCGTTCAATCTCCTCAGGTGTGCTAGGGCACATCTTCTTGGAGAGATGAATGCCATGTCTAAAAGGTAATAAACCTCTTTTGGAGTTTTTCATGCTAAACCTTTTTAGCACCTCCTCTATGTACATCTTCTGTGAAAGTCCCAGCATCCTATTTGGTTTATCTCTATAGACCTTAATACCCAGTATAAAGGATGCCTCTCCTAGATCTTTCATAGAGAACTCCTTAGACAACCATACTTTGACTGAGGTCAACATGAGAATGTCATTTTCAATTAGGAGGATGTCATCTACGTACAATACGAGGAAGACAACTGCACTCCCACTGACCTTTTTGAACACACATGGTTCCTCCTCGTTCTTGATGAAACCAAATATTTTGATCACATCATTGAAATGAGTATTCCAGCTTCGAGATGCTTGCTTAAGTCCATAAATGGACCTTTGCAGCTTGCAGATCCTATGATCATCATCACTGGATGTGAAACGAAGCGGTTGTTTTATATAGATATTTTTCTCAAGATGTCTATTTAAGAATGCCATTTTCACATCCATCTGCCATATTTCATAATCAAAATAGACTGAACAGCAAGCAATGTGTGGATGGATTTTAGCATAGCTACGGACGAGAAGGTATCCTGATAGTCAATGCCTTTGCGCTGACTATAATCTTTTGCTACGAGCCTAGCCTTGAATGTCTCCACATTCCCATCTGCACCTATCTTTCTCTTGAAGATCCATTTACACCCAATAGGTACAATACCTTCAGATGGATCTACCAAGGTCCAGACTTGGTTTGAGTGTATCAAATCAATTTCTGATCTCATTGCCTCTAACTATTTCTTGGAGTCGATATCTGATATCGCCTCGTCATAGGTCTTGGGATCATCACCATGAACCCCATTTCTTGTGAGAAATATTTCCTCTACATCCTCTTGTATGGTACTAAGTACTTTTCAGGAGGACGAAAAACCCTAGTCAATCTATGAGGTGGAAGAGGTTGTGTTAAGACTGGTTCTGATTGATTAGGTTCCTCAGATTCTTTAGCTCGTTGCTCTTGGGAGACATTCTCCTTGAGCTTAATTATTTTTCCGATGCCACCATCTTGAATAAACTATTTTTCAAGAAAAATAGCATTTCGACTCATAATCACATTGTGGTCTTCCAGAATATAGAAATAGTATCCTAATGACTCTTTAGGATATCCTATGAATCGAGCTCTAAAAGATCTGAACTCTAACTTGTCCGCCTGCTGCCTCTTGACATGAGCCGGACAACCCCAAATTCTGAGATGATTCAGACTTGGCTTCTTACCATGCCATATCTCATACGGTGTGGTAGGAACTGTTTTAGAGAAAATTCTATTCAATACATAAATTGCTGTCATGAGACAATGCCCCAAAGAAATTCAGAGAGGTCCATGAAGCTCATTATGGAACGGACCATATCTAATAGGGTCTGATTTCTCCGTTCTGAAACCCCATTGAGTTGAGGCGTTCCAAGTGGAGTCCATTGAGAGACTATACCATTATCCTTAAGATAGTCTAAAAAATCTCGACTAAGGTATTCATCTCCTCGATCTAATCGAAGAATCTTAATGGGCTTTCCTGTTTGTTTTTCTACCTCATGTCTAAATTCTTTGAACATTTCAAAAGCTTCAGACTTGTATTTTATTAGAAACACATACCCATACCTAGATATATCATCGGTAAAGATAATGAAGTAGACATAGTTGCCTCTAGCCGACATATCAAATAGGCCGCACACATCCGTATGTACTAGGGCAAGTAGATCTGTGGCTCTTTCCTCATGTCCCACAAAAGGAAGCTTGGTCATTTTACCTTGAAGGCATGATTCACAAACTGGATATGACTCGAAAGTCAATGGACTCAATAGCCCAGATTTCTCTAATTTGTTAACCCTGTCTTCCGCTATATAGCCTAGCATTTGGTGCCACAGATACCTATCATTTAGACTATCTCTAGGCCTTTTAATTCCTATGACATTTACATTTTGCTCAATATTAAATACAGATACATCAATATGTAGCTGATAGAGACTGTTAATAAGAAAACCATCTGCAACTTTATTATTTTCATAAAAAATATTATAATAGTCCTTATGAAAGCTAATCACATAGACTTCTTGTGCTAAATATGAAATAGAAATCAAATTCCTGCTTACTGCAGGCACATAATAACAATCTCTAAGAAATAAATCTAATCCTAACGGTAATTGCAGAGGGTAGGTTCCCACGGCCATAGTAGCAACTTTTGCTCCGTTTCCGACGCGTAGGATCATCTCCCCATCCCTCAACCTCCTGCTCTCCTCAAGACCTTGCATAGAAGTGCACAAATGAGCACTAGAACCAGAGTCAAGCACCCAACTGGATGCAGAAGAAACCATAAGATTAGATTCTAAAATGAGCATACCTCCAGAAGGATCATCCTTCTTGTTCTTCAGGGTGGTCAGGTACTGAGGATAGTTCCACTTCCAATGGCCGTCTGATTGATAGTGGAAACATTTTTCCTTATTAGCAGCCTTCTTCTTCGGTTCTGTCTTCTTCTTCTTGCCATCCACCTTCTGCTTCTTCGCAGACTTCTTTTTCTTTTCAAAAGATTTTCTTTTGGAAGAAGTCCACTCCACAGCAAGAACTGAGCCTTTTGAACCCTTCATGGAAAGCTCAGCCATAACCAGTATGTTCATTAACTCAGCCAAGGTACACTATATCTTATGCATATGAAAGTTCATGATGAACTGACCATATGCATTGGACAATGATTGAAAGATCACATCAGTCTGAAAATCCTTATCTAAGATGATACCGAGCTTCTCAAGCTCCTCAAGATCCTTGATCATTGTCAAACAATGATCTTGGACTGACTGTCCATCACGCATCTTGGCCTTAAAAAGTCTTTGACAGACTTGATACTTGGCCACGCAACTTTGTTCACCAAACAACTCTTGTAGGTGAGCCAACATTTGACGGGTAGTCAAAATATTCTCATGTTGGCACTGCAAGTCATCAGACATTGCACCCAACATATAGTACCTTGCTTTATTATCATCATCCATCTACTTTTTCAGAGACGCTCTTTGTTCAGTGGTCAGACGTGCTGGCATGGCAGATGGGTCCTGGTCCAAGATATGAGTCAATTTTTTGAAACCCAGAATAATTCTATAGTTCCTCAACCAGTCTTTGAAATTGGATCCAGTCAATCTGTGGGTGTCTAGTATTTTGGTCAGGAGGTTTGAGGTAGACATGTTTCCTGTAGAGAGTCGAAAGTTTCTAGTTAGATTTTGTAATCAGACTTAACCAATTTATTTAGGAGTTTCATTTTTAAATAAATTAGGCTCTCACTATTTTTTTAGATGCCTACACTCCCTTGGTAGAGATGTGAAAATCTCTGTGATCAGTGATTTCTAGTGGGTGGTGCGGTCTCACTGACTGGCTCATCATCTCACCTAATAGTTATTGATGATGGGTCAACCAATGAGTGGACAACTCTTGTCCAATGATTCTCTAATCATGGTGCACCCAAAACTTGATCTCTAATTTATGAAGCTCACCGTATCTGAATATTGCTTTAATCCTTAGTTAAGCCAAACCCACCATTTGCATGAACTAGATTCCTGATTGGGTCTCTCACCGTATCCAGAATATTGAGCCCAACCCATCCTCTAATCCATAGCATCCAATGCCTAATGGATATGGTTGCATCTTCCTGGTGCAATTGAGCCACTATAACCAGCCGAGAACAATCAACCCCGGGAAGGGCCCGCACATCCACAATGGTGGAAGATCTAGATTTAATATTTTTTTAGGAAGATTTGATTTAGGTCTCATTAAACTTGACTTGACATAGTCATAACAATTATGACTAACCTAGTGGCATGGGTTAGCTCAAATTGTTAGACACCTCTAATCAGAACTGAGTCGACACATATGGCCAGGTAAGTGAGACCAGTGGGAGGGATATGCCATTAACTTGATAAGAACGCATTCGAGTTGAGTAGCTCCCAATTAAAAACCAGTCAGTCGCATCTGCCCAACTTACCTTAGACACCAAATTGTCGAACCAGAACTAATTGGGTTAGCCTACAATCCAGGCTCTAACCTTTGAGCCAAATTAGGTCTTAACTTGATCGAGTCACATCTAAATATGATTCGACCTTGACCCAGACTTAATCCTATTAGGCTGGTCAATTATTAGCTTTCATGATCCCACCTAACCAACTCTTAATTCGGTTTGATCAACCGCTAGACCTAATTGAGCTACCCAAGCTCGAACCCAATTTTATGAAAATATCTTAGATCTGAAATTCTTAATTTTAGACCTAACTTAATTTCATAAGCTTAATTCATTAATTAAGTCTTGGGTTTATAAATAAAATATATAAAATAAATCCTAGAGTTTCAAGATTTAGGATTTTGCAGAAAAATAAGTTTTGATTTCTGATTAAGGAAGAATGCGCAGTACCCCTACACGTCATAAGAACACCCCATTGAATGGGAGGAGAGGGCCTTTAAACTCTACTTTGTTCTTATGACCAAACGGCCATGAGGAACACCTTAATCAGAAATATAAATTTCACTACAAAACTAGTTAGATCTAAATTTACATATCTCATATACAATTTAAGATTTAACTAATACATGCTTTGCATACATCTCATGTATCAAAAATCGATCTAATTAACATTTTTCAGATTTGATACATCATATATAATATCTAAAAAATAAGATTTAAATTGAACTATTCAAAATTAAATCTATTCTAGACAAGTTACTGAAACAATTCTACAACTAGTCTAGGCTGCAACAAATCAATTTTATGAAAAAATTAAAATTTTATTTTTTATTTTTTGATCTGATTAGAACAATTATAACATCAAAAAAATAAAGCATAAATTAGATTTAATTTATATTTTAATCTCATTAAAATATAAGACTGTTCATGGATTCAACTAATCCTAGTCTAGTCATGCATCTCATGCATGTTAGATCTTCTTAGATTTAATTTTAAATATTTTAATTTTAGATTTTATCATATCTGATGTGATATCTGAAATTTTTTAAATATTAGATAAATAAATATAAAAAATTAGATCTAAATTAGATCTGAAATAGAGCCAAAAACCTAGCTCTGATATCAGTTGAAGGAAAAACTGCCTTTTTCCTTTGTAGGATCTTCCAGATTTATCAAATTTAGGGTGAAATAATTTAAAAAAAAAATTATCCTATATTTATTTTAGATCTAAATTTTTAGATCTAATCTTCATATCTGATATTAAGTCTAAAATAAATCTAAAAGGGATGAGGAAACAAATAATACCTCAAGGATAATCTGATTACCCTGTAGATGATCTCAGCACAGTCTGAGGTTCTGATGTAGCCATGCAAGCACCTAGCCTCTACCGATATCCACTCAGGCAAAACCTAGAATATCTTCTCGTCACAAATCTATGCTCCAAAAATTAAATCTCTATTTGATTTGAAAGTGCTTCAGAACTCCTTCTGAAGTTGGAGCAGCAGCCTGTCGAAGATGTCCTGCAGCCTTCCTATTCCATGCGTCACCACGCCTTGGACCTTTGCCAGATGGATGTCCAACTCCTTGGACGTGAAGAGGGGAGAGAGTAGCACTAGGGAGGATGTGGAGAAGAGGAGGGGTGGCTGGGTTTTGCTAGGTAGGGAGCAAAATCTCATAAACCCTAGGCGCAGATAGGGATTTTATAGACCCTGTATGCTGCACAGTGCCACATCATTCGACCAATCAAAAAATTTTAATTAATTCTGAAAAAATTTTGATTGATGGAGTAATGTCATTTGATCCCATCAGATAAAAACCCCACCTTATCTCCAAAAGTTGGCACCAACATTGGATAAGCACAAAGAGAGTTGACGCCAAGGAGTCCAATCTTATCAGGACTCTTCATCCTTATCCATTTGGGGTGCCCACTTTAATCCAATTGGACTCATGCCATAATCTGATTGTGGTGCCCAATTTAATGTGATTTTGGCATGTGGACACTCCATAAAAATCTTTCAATGAGCTCTCTTCAGTTTAAGACCCATATGTCAACATTTGACAGATGTCCTAAAATGAAAATGGCAGGTATTAGAATTTAGCAGGTGCTTGTCTTAAATTCATCTCATGAATTAAGACAAGCTTTTTTTGAGCTGGACAAGCTTCATTTAGATTGAGAAAAATTTTCCCAAGGTTCTCTGGATGAGTCAAATCATATTTGGCTCAGTCGAGATAGAAAAGATTACACGAGGAGAAAGTTAGGCTCAATCGTGTGCTAGCATGATTTCCTTGAACCTAATTGGATCTAATCCAAATCAATTGGGTTAGTCCAATTGATGACATCCAGACCCTAACCCTTGTTTGTGTAATCCAATTAGGTTCAATTCTGTATGGTAATAAGATATGTCATGATCTCATCATCGACATCATCGAAACTCCTTTCGATGGACCAGAACTCTTCTGATTCAGACAATTAGAATGATCGATCATCAATATCATTCTAATTGCTCCCAAAATCCACTAGTGACACCTAGCAGTATATGGTGGCAACCCATCAGAACTGAAGACAAACCTCTCGATGCAGCTACCTGTGCGATTGAGTTCCTCTATCATGAGTCTCGACTGAATTAGGGTTAAGGTGAACTCGTCAAATCCAACATCAGTCATATGAATCAATCGATCGATCCGAGTCTGATGTGAAACCCCAATGGAAAATTTTTTTTTCATTATTTCACTCTGCCATGGCCATGGGCTTAAGGACTCGATCTTTCGATCATCATAGGACTACTTCTCTTATCTACCGAGGTTGATAGATCCCATCTTGGTGCGACCTAGTTCCTACAATGAATATGCTACAGCCAACATACACCTCAGGGTTTCGAATGGCTAGGAGATTGAGTTATGGTGTAGTCAAACTATAACACACTCAAGGTGAACTGTCGATGCACCTTATGTTGCCCAGCTATGCAACCCAAGAGGGGGGGTGAATTGGGTTTCTAAAAATTTTAGGCTTAATTAATTACTTATGATGAACAAGACAAAGATTTTAATTCAATATTAATTACCTAAAGCAGGAATGCAAGGATATAATAAAAAAATAAAGTGAAGCGATAAAGCACACCACAAACACAAGGATTTATAGTGGTTCGGTGCCAACCTTGCACCTACATCCACTCCCCAAGCTCCTACTTGGGAATTTCAATCCACTATACTTGTATTCAACCCGAATACAAAACATCGAAAACTCCGACACTAGCTATCCCAAGCTAGTCTACTTATTTTCTCGGGTACAAGTAAACCCAAATCACTCCGATTTCAGGTTCGGATCAACCTTTCCTTGTTTTGGAAATCCTCCAAAAACAAGAACAAATACTTACAAGAGTAAGAAAATTTAGAGCATAAATTAATACAATAACAGCTCCTTAAATGAGCGAATATAACAATAAAAATACTTTACTCAAATGAAGAAACCCTTTTTGAATTTTCTCAAGGTGGATGAACGCTTGAATGAATGCTTGAGAAGAGGATGATCGTTGATTGAAGATCTCTTGAAGGCTTTGAACGATCTCTAGATCAAGGTTGAAACAATAGGCATGACAAATCCTCTATTTGAATGCTCTTGAATCTCTTTCACAATCTCTCATGTGGATTTTGGATCCTCTTTTTTTTTCTCTCAAATATCTCTTTGAATACTTTGCGTATAATTTCTGGATCCTCTCAATGAATTTGATCTCTCGTTTGATCTGCCGATTGATCTGCTTTGATCTTTTTCGATCTGTAATTTCTTTCACCATTTGAAATATTTTATAGCATTAGAAGCAAGAGAAAATAATTTAGGCAGATAAAGAGCCGTTAGAGCAATTTTAGGAAGCATAAAAGGCAATTAAAACGGGCAAAAAAATAGCCGTTGCTGACATTTTCCATCGCAGGGGTCGACTCATGAGTCGACTCATGCTTCAGGAGTCGACTCATGAGTCGACTTCTGTTGCAAAGACCAGAAACATGGATTTCTGGAAATTCTTGGCTCAAATCAGCAGGGGTCGACTCATGAGTCGACTCATGCCTTGTGGGTCGACTCATGAGTCGACTCACAGGTCGTGCCAAGCCAAAAATCCAGCGTGCCATGGGAATTTTTTGCGTGCCAATCAGCTCATAGTGCCATGAGTTGACTCATGAGTCGACTCATGCACTTCAAACCTTCATAACTTCAAAAATATAAGTCCAAAAACAATGAAATTTTCACCAATAGTTTACAAATCATTTATTCTATCAAATGATACTATCAAATCAGGATTTTAGTAAAATTATGATTTTGCCCTTGAAGAGCATAAGGACTTTTTCATTTTAAAATTATTTGTATCCCTTCAATCTGCTTTGTAATCATCAAAATCAATCTAGGAGCAACACCTTAGGTCAAAGAACTAGACACATAACTGCAACATCGAGCTAGTCATCGATGACAAGGTAGACTTTCTTATGACTGCTTGAGGTGGTCATGCTCAGTACTCTCATTCTCAATGAATACTTGTACTCTCACTCCGATGTCTCCACACCGTAGACTCAAGACACATCTATCCTAAGGAAGCGATCGTACACCAACCTTCCGGATCGATCACCATCCTCGTGATGATCCTATGGTCAAGAGCTGTTTATGAGTTAGTTATGTAAATTCATGCCTTAAATTTTCAACTCTTGAAAATATGAATTGACATTCCTACTAACTCAAAGGATGTATCACAGATACAATGTACACAATGTGATAGAAGAATAACCCATTTATTGATTTATAGTCAAAGTTATAAATTTGTCCTTAAATTTGTACAAGAATGTGTCAGCCAATCTGGCATCTAGGGCACACATCTAACACATGTGTCCTCCAGCTGACCATCCCAATGCCTCTGATCACACAGTTCGATCTATCCGGTAGATATATAGTGCCATTACTATTCTCCAGGGAGTCAAACTACTCCTCTCTGCAACATACATGATAGGAGCATACAGAATCTAATATCCACTACTGGAAAGAAGTAGATACCTCATCAGATATCTCTAAGACATCTTCATCTGAATCGCTGTCGGCCATCGCTATAGTAGCCACCGTCTGATTTTTGAGTTGAGGGCAATCTCTGGCTAGATGCCCCAACTCCTCACACCGGTAACACCTGATTTTGCTCAAGTCCCTCCTGGACTTAGACCGCCCTTGTTGCAATCTCCTGTCGCTCCGTCTACCACCTCCTGCTCCTCCAAAAGCCACTAAAGCTGAGCTACTACCAACTGAGCTCGAAGCTGGGTTCTCCCTCCTAAGAATCTCATTCTAGAGTATCGCCGTGGTGACCTCATCCATCTTGATAGTACTCTTCTTTACTAGAAGAGCAGTCACTAAGGAGTTGTACGAAGGTGAAAGCGATGCTAGCAAAATCAGCACCCTGGTCTTCTCCTCAACATTCTCACCAACGCTGAGGAGGTCGGTGAGGATCTTCTGGAAGTGGCTTAAATGCTCCTGCATGCTCTGTCCCTCAGCTATCTGCAGCTAGTAAAACTATCTCTAGAGGAAAAGAGTATTGGTGAGAGACTTTGCCATGTATAACTCTTCGAGCTTTGACCACAGCACCGTCGGAGAAGTCTCGCTCGGCACATGGATCACCACCTTATCCACTAGGTACATGTGGATGGTACTCAGCATCTGCATCTGTAGCCATTTCCAATCCCATACTTTCATAGTGGTCGGCTTCTCATCGCACAAAAGAGCATCGATCAACCCCTGTTGGATGAGCACGTCCTTCACCCTTGCCTGCCATAAGGAGAAATTGCTCTTATCATCAAACTTGTTGATCTCCATCTTAATTGATCATGTCTTCTCCATCTTCAGTCTTACTCACCATCGCTGCAATTTGCATCCTTATACCGCCTTGCTCTGATACCGCTTGTTGGGTGGATATCTACCAAAGACACCACCTCTCAGGATCTTTTCAGTACCACGCAATGCAGTAGAAAAAAAGAAGAAATAAAATAAAAAATAATTAAAATACGTGGATCAGCCATAAAAAGGCTCAACTCCACGGGGCATGCAAACTTCACTATGAAAAAAAAATTTACAAGAGGAGATCTCACCCTCAACTCTCGTACATCCAATTTCTCTCTCACTAGAAGTTTTCCTCACAAAAGCTCTTTCTTTTAGAAGACCCCCTGAACCCCTGAAACGATCGACTTCCGCTGTCCAGGAGCCTCCTGCTCCTTTTTTCTCAGCAGCGTGCGGTCTCTTTTCTCTTCCTTGGGTTACATAAGGTGCATCCACAGGACAAAATCAAAACCACACCTCTGTTCACTGTTCCTAGCCTTTTATAAGGCTTAAACTCACTTAGATTAGGTTTAAGACTCCTTAATCAACTCAAATCAAGTCCCTGAACCATCGGATCAAGATCGAGAGCTCCCTGGGCCCTCCGATCTACGAAATAATATCGTGGATCGTGAGAAATGCATGAAAAATGCCTATGCAGTCCATGCAGTCCACCATGGACCGCCCGATCCATGGTGGATCGGGGTACAGGGCTAGGCAAGGCACCTAGGCCTGGGCCAGCCTGCATGCCGGGC
>NC_025996.2:120688200-120745061 GCF_000442705.2 Elaeis guineensis | reverse complement strand
TTTTTTTCAATATATATTACATCCAGATTATGATGTAGTAGCTACTTCCAATACGATAGTTCGAAAAAGATGCTTCACTTCATCCAATTCAGCTCAGCTTCAGTACGCTTCTGCTTGCAAGTACTGATATTTTTTCAAAATGGATGTTTTCAATGACTTCAAGTTGTTCTAAAATTTTTGCTCTACTTAACTCCTTAGGTGGCTGACATCGGTCAGACTTACCATCAAAATATTGATTATAACGGATCCTCCAAGAATGATTAGCAGGAAGAAACCGCTAATGACCCATGAAACATATTTTTCATCCGTGCTTTAAATATAAAGAGGATGCATCCCTATTGCATATCGGACATGCAAGATATCTTTTGGTGCTCCATCCAGATAAATTTTTATATATAGAAAAATTATTTATGGTCCATAGAATTGAAGCATACAATTTAAAATTACTTCGACTCATAGAATCATATGTTTGTACTCCATTTTTCCATAGCTCGTTCAGATCATCGATTAAAGATTGTAGATATACATTAATTTTATTACCTGATACTTTTGGACCTAGAATCAATAGTGACATAAAAATAAATGGTTCTTTCATGCACTTTCAGGATGATATATTATATACAACTAGCATCACAGGCCACATGCTGTAAGAGGTACTCAGATTGTCAAAAAGATTAAATCCATCTGTCGCTAGACCAAGCCAGATATTGTGTGGGTCACTTGCAAAGTATGGATGCTTTGCATCGAAGTCTTTCTACACTAAAAAGTTGGCTAGGTGGCTAAGTATGTTCTCCTCTGGAACCTGCTGCTCATAATGCCATCTCATTTCTTCAGCTGCCTTTATA
This sequence comes from Elaeis guineensis, assembly GCF_000442705.2. Classification (NCBI taxonomy): domain Eukaryota; kingdom Viridiplantae; phylum Streptophyta; class Magnoliopsida; order Arecales; family Arecaceae; genus Elaeis; species Elaeis guineensis. The sequence continues at coordinate 120,744,216 of NC_025996.2, read as the reverse complement.
GACATATACAACCTTTGAAGTCTTAAAATCAATGAAAAATATCTCAAATCTTTTGAGGTATCTTCTTTGCTTTTCTATTATCGATTTTATATCTAGGCTCACCGTATTTTGGACATTCAGTTGCTTATTCGTTATCCTTATAAAATAATATATAGTCATTTTTGTAAGCATGTATAGAAATCTAGCCAAGTCCCATTTTTTGCATATATAGTTTTGCTTTAGAATATGATTTTGAAAGTCTCTCTCCATCGAAAAGAGCTGCTTTAATCATTGTTAAAATTTGATCAAATGACTTCTGACTCCATCGATTCACAATTTTAATATGAAATAATTTTATCAAAAACTCTAACTTAAAAAATTTTATATAATTTGGATAGAGTGACTCTCGTGCATCCCTTACAAGCTTTGCAAACTATTCAAAAATCTCTTCTACCTCAAGCCGGATATTATGTTTATGATCAAAATTGCTTTCAGATGCAGTAGTACTCATGCGTATATTTGAACAAGCACCTTGATGTAAATCATCTAATAATTCTCTTATACCATTATGTTTGATAGATCCAGCAGCATCACTATCATCTTCAGTATCATCATTATCGTGCACCACTTCATTCGGATCACCCTCCCCATACCATATCCAATAAGTATACTTCTTATCCATACCATATTATAGCAGATACTCTTCAACAAGTGTTATGTGACGATATATCATATTGACACCTCTTATATAGACACTTTATCCAACTAGCACTGTCAGCTTTATACCATGCAAACTCAATAAAATCTTGAACTCTTTTTCAATATTCAAGCAAAAAAATATCTCTAGTATTTATCTAATTTTTATTGATATCCATCTAACAACAAACACAAAATCATTAACAATCAAAAAAAAGTTCAATAGTATTCTGGATCCTGATCCAATTTCAGACTAAATCATGATCTAAATTTCAGCCAAAATTTTGATTCGGATCAGATCTGGATCACTTTATACAAAATAACACATATTAAAAAATACAGACGAAATAGTAACACAGAAAATATCCTTCCATCAATTTAATGAAGTAAAAATGTATGATCCTATCTATTTTAAATCATTACTAATAGGTGTGGTCCTATCTCTTTCAAAAAAATAATAATCTTATTATTATTATTAATAAATATTTTATCTCATTTTTATGAAAATTTTGACAGCATCTCTCCATGATTCTCCAAGTATACGATGTGAATATAGTACCTACGCACCCTATCCACCATATACCTGAAGAACAATGGATAGATAACTATTAGCAATTTTTTTGCTTATGGGATGCTGTCGGGATGGAGCACTCATGGGAAGCTAGTATGTCCCTATTGCATAGAGAATACAAAATTATTTCAACTTAAGCATAGTCGTAAGTTCTACTGGTTGGATTGTCATCCTTCTTAAAAGCTTGGGACGGTTTTAGGAGGAATAAGTTAAAGAAGGACTATGCACCCCTATGCCTCAGTGGTATGAAAGTATTTCAAAGGGTATCCTAAATAGATAAAGTCTAGTTTGGCATACTATTTTTGATAAGTAAAAATCTCAGAGATTCGATAGAACTCATAACTAGGTGAAGTGTAGCATCTTCTGAAAATTATTGTACTGGTTCACCAATTTAATCCGTCATAACCTTAATGAGAAGGGCAAGATGAAGGACAACCCCAAAGCTCGAGCAGATATGAAGACATTTATAAGCATCCTCTATTAGAACTGGTTAAGGTGTCGCCTGAAAAATTTTTAAAGCCAAAAGCAACTTACATCTTAATAAGGGAGCAGTTGAAGGATATATGTGAATGGTATAAAAATCTTAAATTCTCAGATAGTTATGTAAGTAATCTAGCTCGATGTGTCAATATCAAAGATTGCAGGTTTTATAGACTAAAGAGCTATGACTGCCATGTCTTCATGCAATGATTACTCTCATTGGCTTGGTGTGATCTCCTTTCCAACCCTATATGGAGTTCTTTGATGGAGCTTAGTCTATTCTTCAAAGATATTTGTGCTACCAAACTATCTACCGACCACATCTCTAATCTTGAGGCTAGTAGTATAAAGACTATATGAAAGTTGGAGAAGATATTCTCTTCAATTTTCTTTGACTCCATGGAGTACCTCATGATTCATTTGGCATATAAAGCTAGGGTCGGGGGATCGGTGTAGTACAGGTGGATGTGTCCATTTGAAACATACATGCACAATCTCAAGAAGAAAGTAAAAAATAAGATCAGATTCAAAAATTTTATTGTGGAAGCTTACATAATTGAAGAAATTTCTAATTTCAGTCGATACTACTTTAACCCTAATGTGCAGACAAAGTTGACTCAAGTGGTGAAAGAAAAATGGATAGTTCAAAGCATGTATTTTTAAAATTTTACAGTAAAATAATAAAAAATTAAATATTTTAATCTTCTGAACATGATTTAGATCAGATCTAAACTACTATTAAAGATCTATAAGATAAAAAATTTACATATAAAATCTAAAATAAAATAGAAAACTGCATCGATCACATCGATGCCCTAAATTTGATCTAACCTTTAGATTATGTCGGTTGAGTTCAAAACTCATCATCTTTTCATAGGTTGATGATCTCTACTACTAAAAGCATGGAATGAAGCTCTCACTGATACCAATTAACCACACAAGCGTTCGGCCTCTACGGATGTCCACACGAAGCCCCTCGAACCAACCAGCTCTCCGTGGGAGTGCTAGCTCACGCAGTCGGCTTCTGATGGCAGATCTAACTTGATCTCCTTCTTCGATCATCTCACACCTTTTTGATATCAAAGATAGATTAGAGAAGGATGTTGGATGGTGGAGAAAATTTAGATAAACACTCTCTTCTCTTTGTTTTTTTCCTCACCCAAAAATCTAGAACAGTTCCAGGTCTCTCACCCAAGAGGAGAACAGTCTCCTCTTTTGTTCATGCCAAAGAGGAAGGAAACCCACCCAATCCTTACATCCCAAAAAATTATTTTTGACCCTCTTTCTCTCTAATATCTCATAGTGAAGAGCTCTCTTCTTTGGGCACACAAAATTGTGGCCTTTTTATGGTTGTCGCACAAACCAGATAAAATAGGATAAGGGCTGGAGTTTGTTACAATTCAAACACTTTTGGATCTCAATTCTACTCTAACATTTTCTCATCCTTATCTAACTTAAAGAGAGACTTATCAGAGAAAATTGGATATGAAAATCAATTGGGAAGACCTCCTTTTCTCGTACACAATAGACCCTTTCAAAAGAAGCCAACATATGGAAGGATATGGATAAGGTTTTAAGTTGAAATTCAAACTAGTTTTAATTCAAATCAAAACCAACCAATTTCTATCCTTAATGAGTGATAAAAAAAAATTATTTTCTAATTTTCTCACATATAAACTGATTTTGCATGGTAAGAAAAGGCGTGAGACAATTAGGTGGCACAAGAGATAGAGTCCTACTCATTTGGGACTCTAGGGTTCGACCAATTGGATTTCTTTCAAACCCAATCCAATTAGACCCAAATGAAATATGGTGAATCTAATCTAATTATACTTTTATAATATTAATTAAATTTGATCAAATCAGTAAATTAATTGAGCCATATATTTGATCAAATCAGGATCATTTCTCTCTTATCGATTAGGTCATCTCATAACCTAATCAGACTTGACTTGATTGAATCAAATTCAATCAGACTTGATCCAGACTTTAATACTCAAGCAAATTAAGCTAATTAGTAATTTACTCACTAATTAATCCTTCATTAATGATAGAGTCCAAGTCTAGTGGGACTCTTCTCTAGAGTCTCCATCTAGTGGGACTCTTCAGCAGAGTCACCGTCAAGTGGGACTCTTTACCAGAGTCTCCATTGACTGAGACTCTTTAGATTAGCCAAGTGATTGGAGAGAAACTTCTAATATGTGTGACCCTATAGGTTCAAACCTAAGTCGATAGCACAGAAATTGATTTCTGTACCAATCGGAGTAACCATCTAGCAATGGTACCCAACGTCCAGATAGGCCAAATGTATGCTAAGCAACACTCAAGAATCTATTTGAATATAGTTACAATATAATTCATCCTTTTGACCCAAATGCTCAAGGTGACCTAGGGTTTAACTGCCAACCCTGATATGGTCATCTACATTGTATTTCAATTTTCAAAATCCATCACATGGATTATCCCGATCAAGATTTTACTGAATTGAAACACATTGATACATTAACTCCTACTTATTCAAGGGGTCAATTCTATCTTGACTCACACACTGACTTCACAAGTACTTGACTATGCCCAAAAATCTTTCATCACTGAATTAGAAATTCATGTAGTCTGGCACCAAAGCATAATGAGTTGCTTGCAAGTTACCGTGGTGACCTCAGGTCGGAGGGACACTTATACCTATATCCCTTCGGAGTGACTCTTGACAGCAGAGTGCTCCGAAGTTGGTCATGTTCAGTAAAATGTACTCCTATATTTCATCTGCATGCCATACCAGCGTCTCCATGCTCCTTGATTAAGAGGACAACCAACCTATATGACACACAACGACCTACACTTGATGTATCTATCATTCTAGTAATAGCATATTATTTGGTCACGAACTTATTTAAGGAATAAATGATATATCCTCCTATATCGAATCAAATAGTCCTAAGGACTTCATCACATAATTGGAGTTCAAAATAAGATGTACATAGTGATGAAAATCAAATAATATTTATTAATTCAATAATTTATATACAATTACAATGATAAGTACAACCATCAACAGACTGATGAATAATTTGGGACATAATTCCCAACAACTCCCACTTGAACTAAAGCCAATCGATGCAGTATTGTATATCTATCTTTGATTTGTAGTCTTCGAACTCCTTGAAGTCGAGGGCTTTAGTAAATGGATCAATCAGATTCTCCTTTCTGTCGATCTTCTGAAGCTCAACGTCACTTCGATCCACGATCTCTTAGATCAGGTGGTAGCGGTGCAAAATATGCTTGGTCTACTGATGTGACTTTGGTTCCTTTGCTTGAGCAATGGCACCAATACTATCGCAGTACAATAAGACGAGACCATCAAAGGAGGATGCCACTCCAAACTCCAAGCTCGTTGATGAACTTTCATAGCCACACAGCTTCCTTCGCAGTATCGAATACCACCATATATTCTGCCTCACAAGTAGAGTCGACCACAGTGTGCTGTTTGAAATTTTTTCAGTAAGTTGCTCCACTATTCAGGGTATAAATATATCCCGATATATTTTTACTATCATCATGATCTGACTAAAAATTAGAATCTGTAAACCTTATAAGTTTTAAGTCGAATTTTTCATAGATAAGCCACTGATCCTTAGTATTTCTCAAATACTTAAGGATGGTCTTTACAATCTTCCAGTAATTCTCATATGGATCGGACTGGTATCTGCTCACTACTCCTAATGAGTATGCCACATCTTATTGTATACATGTCATGGCGTACATAATAGATCCCACTATCGAAAAATATAGAATTCTACTTATACGCTCTCTCTCTTGAGGAGTTATCGGACAAACACTCTTCGAGAGAAAATTTTTTTGACCTATTAGAAGATAGCCTTTCTTGAAATTCTCCATGCTGAACTTTTTCAGCACAGATCAATGTACATTGACTGGGATAATCCAAGCAACTTTTTAGATCTATCTCTATAGATCTTCATCCCAAAGATGATGGATGCTTCTTCTAAGTCTTTCAAGGAGAACTGTGATGACAATCAAACTTTTATTCTCTGTAATGTAGGGATGTCGTTCCCAATTAAGAGAATATCATCGACATATAAAATAAGAAATACTACCATAGAGTTATTAACCCATTTGTATATGTAGGGTTTCTCTCTATTTTTAATGAAGCCATACGTTCTGATCACTTTATCAAAATACATGTTCCAACTTCGAGATGCCTACTTAAGTCCATAGGTGGACCTTTAAAGCTTGCACACCTTAAACTCATATGGGATATGAAATCTTCAGGTTGTATCATATACATCTCTTCTTCTAGCTTTTCATTTAGGAAAGCTGTTTTCACATCCATTTGCCAGATTTCATAGTCTAGATGTGCTACTATTGCAAGCATAATCCGAATAGACTTGAGCATTGCCATAGGAGAAAATATCTCGTTATAGTCAATACCATAATACTGATGGTAATCCTTGGCAACCAGATGGACTTTATAGATCTCAATTTTTCAGTCAGCATCCCTCTTCTTTTTGAAGATCTACTTACACCCTATGGGTTTTACCCCTTCAGGTGGGTCAACCAATGTCCATACATTGTTGATTTTTATGGACTTCATTTCGGATTTCAAGGCTTCCAGCCACTTATCAGAGTCAGACCTCTGCATCGCATCCATATAGGTGATCGGATCCTCATTGTTCTCATCGAGTTCAACTGAATCTCCATCCCAAACTAAGAAACCGTAGTATCTATCCGGTTGATGTGATACTCTATCAGATCTCTTTAAAGATATTTCTGCAATAGGTTCTGAATTTGATCTAATCAAATCCGACTCTATGGGTTTACTAGATTGTGTCGGTTCTTCTACCGATCGAACTTCATCAAGTTCAATCTTTGAGGCATTAGTTCCTTCACCAAGAAACTTTTTTTTTAAAAGGACAGCCCTTTTACTGACGAACACCTTCTGTTCGTCAGCAATGGTAGAAGTAATATCCATTGATCTCTTTTGGGTACCCTACAAATAGACATATGTCAGACTTAGGTTCAAGCTTATTAGTTTTTAAATGTTTGACATAAGCCGGACATCCCCAAACCCTCAGGTAAGAGAGTACTGGCTTACGTCCGTTTACATCTCATGTGATGTTTTTTTTATAGACTTATTCGAAACTTTATTTAAAATATAACAAACCGACTCGAGTGCGTATCCTCAAAAAGAAATCGATAGACTTGTAAAGCCCATCATGGACCGAACCATGTATCACAGGGTTCGATTCCTCTTTTTCGATATACCATTATGCTGTGGTATTTTAGGAGGGGTCCATTATGAGAGAATCCCATTCTCTTCTAACTATGTCAGAAACTCACTAGAGAGGTATTCTCCTCCTCGCTCCTCGATCGAATCGAAGAGTTTTAATACTCTTTTCAGTTTATTTCTTTACTTCATTACGGAATCATTTGAATATTTCAAATGATTCTGACTTATGTGTCATTAAGTAGACATATCCATACCTCGATAGATCATTTATAAATATAATGAAATAATAATATCCACTTCTGGCACTAGTGTTCATAGGTCTACATACATCAGTATATATCAGACTTAGAACTTCACTGGCTCACTCACCTTATCTAGTAAAAGATGATTTGGTCATTTTTTTAAGAAGACAGGACTCACAGGTTGGGAGTGATTCACAATCACTGACTTCGAAGATTTTCTCTCATGTCAACCTGTTTATTCTGTTCTTATTAACATGACCTAACCTACAATGTCAAAGGTAGATATCAGAGACATCACTAATTCTAGAGCATTTGTTGGATGTGTACATTACACTAACAAGTTGTGATAATATGTAAATACCATTATTCAGTTATCCATTCATCACATTAATACCATTCATAATGATATTAAAATTATTTTTTTTATTAAAATTTTATAATCGTACATGGCCAAAAGGCCTACAGAAATAATATTCAATAAAAAGGAAAGACAAAAGTGATATTTACTTAGAATAATTACATTAAACTTGAATACAAGCTTAATAGTCTCTAACGCTAGAATTGAAACTGATCTTCTATCTCCAACATTAAGGAATCTTTCGTCTTCTTCAAATCTCCTACTGACCTGCAGACCCTACAATGAATTACAAATATTAAAAGGACTTTCGGTATCTAATACCCAGGTAGTAGAATCATAAATTAAGAAATTATAAGGTGTTATCATATAATTACCTTGTCCAGTAATAACTTGCTTCTTTCTCGATCTGTTCGGATCTAGGAAGGCAATGTATTGAGGATAATTTTTTTTTTTAGTGCCACTGCCTCTTGTAGTAGAAGCATTCCATCTGACTCTAGTCAGACGTGGATTTCTTGATCTAACTAGGCTTGGGTGCCCCAGCACTTTGCGCTCTTTTCTTGTTCTTCTTATTTTTCTTTCCTTTCTTAAAGGATCGACGTCTAGAAGAAGATCCTCCCACAACATTCACCGACTCCTTTTGGAGCTGGTGATCCTTCTCAAAGTTTTACAGTAACTCTAGCAAACCATGGTAGTTAACTGCAAGCTTTGTCATTCAAAAATGAGTAAGAAAAGGGAGGTAGGACTTGGGCAGAGAGTTCAGAATAGCATCTTTCTCCAACTACTCATGCAAGAGAAAGTTGAGCTTACTTAGGCACTCAATCATCTCGATCATGTACAATACATGATCAGTGACTGATGCTCCTTCCCTCATTCGAGCATTGAAGATGGCACAACTAGTCTTGTGCCTCTCAATATTGTCGGATGTGCCAAAGGACTCGTTCAATATTTGCAACATATCCTGTTGCTGAGCATTCTCAAAATGATGGCTAAACTCATCATTCATCACTGCCAGCATAATATAATGAACCGTAGTTCGGTCATTGAGCCACTTCTGATAAGGGTCTCTGACCGTACCACGTGCATTCGAAGCTGGCTCCTCAGATGTCGGATCTGTCAATACATACAATATCCATTCATGCTCCAGGACTATTTTAAACTTTTGATAGCAGCTATCAAAATTTGGTCTCATCAATTTATCACCATCTAATAGTGATTAGAGAGATAAGGTGGTGGCCATAACTATAAAAGAAAAATCAGAACCTAATTAGTATATGAATTGATTAAGCCTAAAGATATGAATTTTAGTCTAAAAATTCTTCCACTATTTTATTCGAATTGATAGCCTCTACCTACAATTCGAAGAATTACACTAATTTCTTAGAGGGCACTAGAATCCACATGGACTGCACATGGGCCCAAGTGTGGCTTAGCCAACCTTTGTGTATCCACGGGTGGGTTCTTAATCAATTGTTTCATCAAACAATTTTTAGTATTCAATTTTACCCCAAACACCTCTTCAGCAGGCGTGTGGTGCCTCCACTAAAAGTTTTGATGAGATCCAACCATTAATATGTCAGAATTTAGTGTATCTAACAAATGAGTGACCAAGTCTGAGTGTCGCTCGACCAACCTAACCATCATCAGAAAGACATAACTAAAACAACATATTATGAATGATAATTCCGACAGCCAGATGAGCACCAGGCATGTGGCACCTCCAATGATCATCTAAATTATGGGACTCATTATCATCCAACTTAATGGGAGGCTATGATCTAGTTATCATCATAATTATTTCATTTTAGGGACCTAACAATTTTAAAAAATTTAATTAGTTGAATTGAGAGATGAGATGAGACTTGACTAGTTAATCTTAATCCTTCCACTTACTTCACCAAGTCAGATTTAAGAAGATTAGGCATAAGTTGGTCTAGCCAACTAGTCATGAATCCTCCTACTAGCTTCACCAAGTCATAAAGAGGACTCAAGACAAGTTGAACTAAGGATACCTAAATCAGTCATACTTATTTCTTAGTTAGCATAGATCAACTCCAATCATTAAGTGATTTAATCAAAATATGATTCACCATGTTGGCCAAATAAGTGAGATCGATGGAAGGGGTATGCCATTAACTCGATATAGACTCAATCTATATGAGTAGCTCCCAATTAATGACCATCGATCAAAGCTACCATACTTATCTTAGACACCAACTAGTTAGTTATTTTCAATTTGATCAACTTATAGATTTGGATTCGACCACGAAGCTACAATCAAAGTTCATATTGGTCTAATCAAAGACATGGACTTAACCAACTATAACTATTGAAATTGATCAAGAGAAGAAATTGATCCAATCAGAATTAACTTTTAATTAGATTTGATCAATTACTAACATGGTCCATTATCAATGATTTCTAACCCTAGGTCTAACCCAGTTAAAAGGACTTGACTCGAGCTAACCCATTAACCCATGAGTTATGAAATTAATATCTTAGATCTTTGATTCTTAAATCTAGATCGCTTAATTCTCAATTAAGTTTTGGGCTGATATGAGTTCGGGTTTGGTGTTTGAAAATAGTTTTTAATTTTATAAAATATTTTTATAATCAATCATCTAATGATCAAAACTTTAATTTTAGATCTAATATACATTATTTCATATCTAAAATAAAATTTTAAAATTTTTTTTATTATTCATCATCATGAAAAAGATCGTGCAGCACCACTACACATCATAGGAGATCCCATCGAATGGATAAATAGGATAGTGAAGTTCTGATTTCTCCTATGATCGGACGGCTATGAGAATCTATACAATCAGATTACTATACTACTCAGATTCAAAATTCACTATTTAGATCTAATCTAAATAATTAAAATTAGATTATATGTAAAAATTCATGTCATAAGAAATCTTACTCTGATAACATATGAAGGAAAAATGGATAGTTCAAAGCATGTATTTTTAAAATTTTACAGCAGAATAATAAAAGATTAAATATTTTAATCTTCTAAACATACCTTAAATTAGATCTAAACTATCATTAAAGATCTATAATATAAAAAAATTACATGTAAAATTTGAAATAAAATAAAAAATTACATCGATCACATTGATGCCCTGAATTTGATCTAACCTTTAGATTATGTCGGTAGAGTTCAGAACTATCATCTTTTTGTAGGTTGATGATCTCCACTACTAGTAAGCATGGTATGAAGCTCTCGCTGATGTTAAGTAGTCGCATAAATATTCAGCCTCTACGGATGGTTCACACGAAGTCCCTCAGATCGATCAGCTCTTCGCGGGAGTGCTAGCTCATGCAGTCGGCTTCTGATGGTAGATCTAACTTGATCTCCTTCTTCGATCACCTCAAACTTTTCTGATGTTGAAGATGAATCAGTGAAAGATGCTGGATGATGGAGAAAATTTAGATGAAGACTCTCTTCTCTTTGATTTTTTTCTCATCCAAAAATTTAGAACAGTTCTAGGTCTCTCACCAAGAGGAGAACGGTCTCCTCTTTTGTCCATGCTAAGGAGGAAGGAAACACACCCATTTAGGTCTCCTCTTTTCTCACATACAAACTAATTTTGTGCGATGAGAAAAGGTGTGAGACAATTTAGGTGGCACAAGAGGTAGAGTCCTACTCATTTGGGACTCTAGGGTTCAACCAATTAGATTTCTTTCAAATCCAATCCAATTAGACTCAAATAAAATATGATAAATCTAATCTAATTAGGCTCTTATAATTTAATTAAATTTGATCAAATCAATAAATTAATTGAGCCATAGATTCGATCAAATCAGGATCATTTCTCCCTTACCAATTAGGTCATCTCATAACCTAATCAGACTTGATCCAGACTTTAATACTCAATCAAATTAAACAATTAGTAATCTAATCACTAATTAATCTTTCATTAATGATAAAGTCCAAGTCTAGTGGGACTCTTCTCTAGAGTTTCCATCCAGTGGGACTCTTCACCAAAGTCCCCATTGACTGAGACTCTTCAGATTAGCCAAGTGATCAGAGAGAAACTTCTAATGTATATGACCCTATAGGTTCGAACCTAAATCGGTAGCACAGAAACTAATTTCTATACCAATCAGAGTAACCATCTAGCAATGGTATCCGATGTCTGGATAGGCCGAATGTATGCTAAGCAACACTCAAGAACCTATTTGAATATAGTTATCGTATAATTTATTTCTTTGATCCAAATGCTCAAGGTGACCTAAGATTTAACTGCCAACCCTGATATGGTCGTCCACATTGTATTTCAATTTTCAAAATTCATCACATGGATTATCCTGGCCAAAGTTTTACTGAATTGAAACACACTGATACATTAACTCTTACTTATTCGGAGGGATCAATTCCATCTTGACTCATACACCGACTTTACAAGTACTTGACTATGCCCAAAAATCTTTCATTGCTGAATTAGAAATTTAGGTAGTCCGGCACCAAAGCATAGTGAGTTGCTTGCAAGTCACCGTGGTGATCTCAGATCGGAGGGATACTTATACCTATATCCCTTCGGAGTGACTCTTGGCAGCAGAGTGCTCCGGAGTTAGTCACGTTCAGTAAAATATAATTTTATATTTCACCTGCATGCCATACCAGTATCTCAACACTCTTTGGCTAAGAAGACAACCAATCTATATGACACACAACGACCTACACTTGATATGTCTATCGTCCTAATAATAGCATATCATTTGGTTATGAACTCATTTAAAGACTAAACGATATATCTTTCTATATCGAATCAAATAGTCCTAAGGACTTCATCACATAACAGAAGTTCAAAATGAGATATACATAGTGATAAAAAAATCAAATAATATTTATTAATTCAATAATTCATATACAATTACAATGATAAGCACAACCATTAATAGACTGACGATTGGATTTGGGACACAATTTCCAACAAGTGGATCGAAATGATGATGGTGGTGAGGGATCAGAGGTAGAGATCTCAACATTTGCCTATCCCACTCGTGAATTTGGACACGAGGTTCATCGGGTATTAATTGATAGAGAGCTCCGACAGGCAGAGACATATGTTTTGCTAAACAACGTGGAGGTCAATCTTTATGTTAAGTAAGCATCCATCACAATCTTAACTCTTTAATTACTTATCATTCTGTACTTATCTTATGCATATATAAGTAATATAATGAGATGTTAAGATGGGACAACTCGATGATGAACAAGGAAGAAATTTTCACTCAGCACTCACAAAATTTTGAAATTGGTTTCATCAACTGGAAAGCTACCATTGTCATTTTATTTATTTTAGTTTTTTCTAACTTATTCCTTTTATAATATGTAGGTCATGCAAAGGGGCGAATCTATACCTAAGAAGCTAAGACCATTATATAGGTTATAGACCAACAAAGTATGTGATATGTTATAATGGCTGTAACATAAATAGTTTCAAATTTCACATGCAGCAATATGGATACTATAAGAGTATAATAATCAGTGGTATGTGTATAAAGGATAGCTGGTGGGCAGAGACGAAGAGTGACTACTATAAAATCCTCGAAGAAAAGATCAAGTTGACCTACATTGGAGATAATAGCATCATTCTGTTTAAGTGCTGATGGTTTGATACCAATAATTATATGAAGGTTGATCTATGGCATAGGCTTCTTGAAATCAAATATAGATAAAATCATATGTCAATGACCTCTTTGTGCTAGCTTAACAAGTTGTTCAAATGTATTATACTCCTTTTCTATCAAGAGAGAAAGGAAAGAAAGATTAGTAGGCTATATATAAAATTAAGTCTCGAGCCATTCATTATGAGCTTGAAGAAGAAGAAGAAGAGCCCTAGATGCCAAAATATTTTTAAGAGGATGAAACATCTAGAGTTCATCAGCTTTTCATAGATGCAGAGTTGGATGCTTCAGATTTCTCCTACGTGATAGCCAACATGAGGAGATAGATCATTCTAAGTTTGTTTTAAGGACAATCTTATCCAAGAAGGAGAAGAAGATGAAGAAGATGAAAAAGTAGAAGAAGAGGAAGAAAAGGAGGAATTGGAAGAAGAATTTGAAGAGTACCGCACATCTGAAGAGGAAGATGAGTAATCAACCCTAAGAAGGAAGGAGTCGACTTCAAGGATAAAGGATCTTCTGGTATCATTTTAATTATTGGATTGTCTTGAATCATTTTAAATACTCATCTTACATCATTTTATATCTTGCATTGCCATCTATAATTGTATAATTAATCTATAAATTTATTTATTTTTATTTTTAGAGATTATAGATCATGACTTTCAGAGGTCGAAGCCATCACAACTGAGGAGAGAGCTCTCGAGGAGAGAGATCTCATACAGCCAACTTGCATGGTTCTACGCTACATATACCATGCGGTAAACTCTAATACTTTAAATATTCTTTTTTATATTATTTTTTCTTTATTATCTAATATAATATTTTTTATGATGTCTTGATACTCTTAGGTTCGGATGATATGGGGTCACCAGTGACCCCCCAGTCATGCAGAGCAATGCCCGACTCTCAGAGTCAATGGCATGGTAGAGGACCCACCTAGCTCATGGTACCTGTGACTCAGTCAGAGGATAGACAACTGATCCCCATTTAGAGCCACTAGTAAGTACTATATCTTTACTGAATATATTTAAAATTTAGCCATTTAGAGTCTAATATTTATTGATCAAAATAAATTTTGCAGTACATTTAGAGAGCCTGGGATGCCTCGTGTGGTTATCGGGATCATCCGACCATTGATGCTGAGGTCGATGAATGAATTCTCCAGTTGACCATTGAGGGCTCATGATGGAGCCTGAGAGATGTTCCTGATAAGTCAAAGGTGTTTAATTTTTAAATTCATGATAGGTTTATATTCTATTTATTAATACACACTTACTTCTACTTGTAGGAGTACTATCGATTCGAGATTCCTCAAGATGAGGAGGCTGATCGTCGGACCTTCGAGGAGGTGGCTACACGTAGGCTTTGTGATGGGCTATATAACCTTAGGCAGTCTACCATGGAGTATTCCAATTTTGAGTCACTATCAGATTGAAAGTCTTACATAGATCACTAGATACGGGTGGATATATGAGAGGCTCTCTATGATCGATAGAGCACTAAAGAGTACTCTGGTAGGTGGTAGAGGGCACAACAGAATCGGACTGCCTAGTAGGATCTGATCAAGCACACCGACAACTTCATTGGCATACATGTTGTGGTTGATAGATTGATAAAAATTTTACACTTAAATTAATTTCATATTGAAATTGATCATATGTATATTTTAATTAATTTAATTTTATTATTTATTTATTATAGATACGGTAGCTAGATCATGCACTAGGATAGCTGTAGATATGAGAGGCAACACACTAGTATAGGAGAATTGATGATTACTTAGATCTTAGATCTCGATAGATCATAATAATAATTTAAAATATTATTTATTAAGTTTTGAAAAAAAGATCCAGATCAGTCAAAAAGAAGGTCTTCGTACGAGCTAGCACTCTCGAGAAGACTGATCAGATCGGGGCTTCGAGTAAATTTTTCGTAGAGGTCGGATGCATGTGCGGCTGTGAGCAACCAGTAAGAATTCTCTCTATCATGTCTCTTAGCAGCAGTGATCATCGACCTATGCTCAGATATCGAGTTATGAACTCAGATTAGAAGTAGATATGATCTACTACTCATATGCATGCATGTTGATTTTATCTTTAGTATCTTTCAGATTTTATATGCAACATAATATGTCACAGATTTTAAAGTAGGTTGATTTGATAATTAGATCATATGCATGTTAAATTAATATGATTAATCTAGTTATCTTTCACTATAATTTTTCAAAAAAATTTTGAAATACATGTATGAAACCACCTATGCATCCCAACAGTAGTATCAGAGCCTAGATTCATTATGACATGATTTATGTATATATTAAATCTAAAATTTAATTTTATTTAGATCTAATATATGATATTTAGATCTAAATTTAATTAATGATTGATCACACAAACTGACATAAGATTGTCCTGCTGTAGAGTTTATCCTTTATAGTGAAAAGATTGTCCTAGTTTGTGCTAATCCTTGATAAAATCTGATTTTATGTCACGCATGTGATGTTTATGATCTGATTTAGATGTAATCTAAAATTATTGTTGGTGCAAAAATCTGCCTGCGCCGGAGAAGCTGGAGTTGAGGAAGCCGCGGTCGCCGCCGGGACCTGCAAGGGAAGTCTAAACCGGAGGTGGGGTTGCTCTGGCAAGACCCTCCGACACTCAAGTCAGTTCTCTGCCTCAACAAGAATGGAGTGCTCGAATGGAGAATTTAGCAGAGTTTTTGAGATAAGGCAAAAGAGCTTAAGGAATAACGTATCTGAGTCCCCCTCCTTTTATAGGCGGGGGAAGCAACGGACTGATGGCGACGTCTGTAACCGCCTGGTAGTGGGCCGCCCATGGTCAGGGGAATTGATTGCGAAAGATAATGGAGCAGACACGTGGCCATCATCATATCCCGCCACATAGGGCCTGCTGCAGGTAGCGGGGCGGCGTCCGTTACTGCTAGTTGTCAGCGAGTAGTGGGATCATGCAGCACCTGCCGCAGGGAGCGGAGCAGCATCATAGCTGTCGCAGGGGGAGGTGGAGCCGCGTGGAATCTGCTACAGGGAGTGGAACAGGATCATGGCAGTTATTGTTATCTGCCAGGGGACACAGATCTGTTGATCAAGGCTCGGCAGTGGTCGGAGTTCGGCCTTTGCAGGAGTCCGGGAGGAGTCTGCCTGCGGTTGTAGTCGTTGGTGGAGCCCGGCTCCCGTAGGAGTCCGGGCGGAGTCGTTTTGCTGTTGATGAAGGAGCCCGGCTCCCGTAGGAGTCCGGGCGGAGCCGTTCTACTGTTGATGGAGGAGCCCGACTCCCGTAGGAGTCCGGGTGGAGCCGTTCTGCTATTGATGGAGGAGCCCGGCTCCCGTAGGAGTTCGGGCGGAGCCGTTCTGCTGTTGAAGGAGGAGCCCAGCTCCCGTAGGAGTCTGGGCGGAGCCATTCTGCTGTTGAAGGAGAAGCCCGGCTCCCGTAGGAGTCCGGGTGGAGCCGTTTTGCTGTTGAAGGAGAAGCCCGGCTCCCGTAGGAGTCCGGGCGGAGCCGTTCTGCTGTTGATGGAGGAGCCCGGCTCCCGTAGGAGTCCGGGCGGAGCCGTTCTGCTGTTGAAGGAGAAGCCCGGCTCCCGTAGGAGTCTGGGCGGAGCCGTTCTGCTGTTGATGGAAGAGCCCGGCTCCCGTAGGAGTCCGGGCGGAGCCGTTCTGCTGTTGAAGGAGGAGCCCGGCTCCCGTAGGAGTCCGGGCGGAGCCGTTCTGCTGTTGAAGGAGAAGCCCGACTCCCGTAGGAGTCCGGGCGGAGCCGTTCTGCTGTTGATGGAGGAGCCCGGCTCCCGTAGGAGTCCGGGCGGAGCCGTTCTGCTATTGAAGGAGAAGCCCGGCTCCCGTAGGAGTCCGGGCGGAGCCGTTCTGCTGTTGATGGAGGAGCCCGGCTCCCGTAGGAGTTCGGGCAGAGCCGTTCTGCTGTTGAAGGAGAAGCCCGGCTCCCGTAGGAGTCCGGGCGGAGCCGTTCTGCTGTTGATGGAGGAGCCCGGCTCCCGTAGGAGTCCGGGCGGAGTCGTTCTGCTGTTGAAGGAGAAGCTCGGCTCCCGTAGGAGTCGGGCAGAGCCATTCTGCTGTTGAAGGAGAAGCCCAGCTCCCGTAGGAGTCCGGGCGGAGCCGTTCTGCTGTTGAAGGAGAAGCCTGACTCCCGTAGGAGTCCGGGCGGAGCCGTTCTGCTGTTGATGGAGGAGCCCGGCTCCCGTAGGAGTCTGGGCGGAGCCGTTCTGCTGTTGAAGGAGAAGCCCGGCTCCCGTAGGAGTCCGGGCGGAGCTGTTCTGCTGTTGAAGGAGAAGCCCGGCTCCCGTAGGAGTCCGGGCGGAGCTGTTCTGCTATCAATTTCGACTGCGGGTAATTTATACCCAACACCAGTCTCCCTACTTCCGAGTTTAAATTTCAAGCGAAGGAAGTATGCAGAGAGAGATGTGCGCAGCCAGAATCGTCCCTTCGAATCCTGCGCACTGCCGCCCCTATTTAATGCGCGCACGTCAGAGTCCATTTTTCGGTGAAGGTGACTTGAAAAGTCTTTTCGGAACCCCCGCTGAAACGCGATCCCAAGCGTCGCTTTGCGAGAATTTATGAGCGGTCAACCCTCGATGGCGGTGAAGGGGATAAGCGCGCCATGCGGCATACCTTAGTTGGCCCAGGAATACCCGCCGCCATAACTGCGCCAGGATTCATCGGCTATTTAAACCCCTCGGCCCCTTCGTAGCTTCATTCTGGCGTTGTTCTTTCATCTGAGAGCCCTGCTTCTCTCGCCCCAGTCCCTGTCCCCTTCCCTTAAACCATGTTATCTACTTGGGAGGCTGTCCTCGAGGGAATTCTTAGGGTTTGGAGGAAGGAGAGAAGGAGAATGGTGGCCGGTGAGAATCTCCGTCGCTCTAGAGGGAGCCCAAGGAAGAATTTCTTCAACAACAGGGGTTTAATAACGGGGGCTGTCGGGGAAGCTATTCTGCCCGCGAATCTCGGGGCAGCAAGGCGGGGTGATACCGGTCAAGAGGGCAGAATAGACGTCACAAGCCATGACGGGATCCTTGACGCCGTCGGGGCCGAGAGACCAGAGACGGTCGGCGTTGACGGTGGGGCAGTAGAACTTGTTGCGGGGGCGGTGGAAGTAACGCATGCCGACCTTGCCGGAGCATCTCGGGTGGCGGCCGTCGTTGCCCCCTCCACCTCCGGGGATCTACCCCACCCCTTTTCTGCCAAGGTTGGGACCTCGGGAATAGAATGAGGTGAGATGGGCGAGAGCTGTTACACGCACTGGAGCATGCGATTGAGAAGGACAGAGACGGAGTTCGTAGCTCGGAGCGGTCTCCGGTTCGTCCTGCCCGAACCGTGCCCGCGATACTTGCGATGACGTGTATCTTCTTTTTTCCTGACCCACCGGGTCCTGTAATGTGTACTTCTGTTAAATAAAAAAGTGATTTCAGTACCTTGTTTGCATCTTGTGTTAAATAGTTGTCTGCCGGACTTCTTCATTTTTCTGTCGTTCTCTTTGTCTGTGTTACGTTGTTCCAAGGTCGTCGGCGACTTTTTCAGTTCATGTGGGGTCGTCATTTGCCGAGCTCCTTTTCGGCTTTTGTGCCGTTCGGGGATACCCACTTGTCAGGTTCACTCGGATTCTTCTCCGCTGAAGTCGGGGCCGAGTTCGGCCCCCTTGATAGTCCGAACGGAGAAGCCCTCCGGGAGTTGGAGTAGCTCGATTCTCGTAAGAGCCAGGGCAGAGTTTTTCTGCAATCAAAGTCATAAGTAAAGTCCGGCTTCCGTAGAAGTCCGGACGGAGTTGTCCTGTAGCTGTCGTTGGCGGTGGAGCCCGGCTCCCGTAGGAGTCCGGGCGAAACCTTTGTTGCTGTCGATGGCAGGGCCCGGCTCCCGTTGGAGCCCGGGCGAAGTTTTCTTTGCGGCGGAACCCGGCTCCCGTAGGAGTCCGGGCGAAGTTTTCCTGGCGTAGGGACCCGGCTCCCGTAGGAGTCCGGGCGAAGTCTTTTTTTGCGGCGGAACCCAGCTCCCGTAGGAGTCCGGGTGAAGTCTTCTTGGCGGCGGAACCCGGCTCCCGTAGGAGTCCGGGCGAAGTTTTCCTGGCGTAGGGACCCGGCTCCCGTAGGAGTCCGGGTCTTCCACTTTGCTCATGTCAGATGAGGTTCTTCTCCTGTTCCCGACAGGGCTGCGGGGGCACATATGGGCGTTGCAAGGCCTCTCCCCCCATCCGGTCTAAAAGAACCGGGCCTTCGACTTTGCTCAAGTTAGGGCGAGGTTCTCCTCCTGTCCCTAACAGGGCTATGGGGGCACATATGGGCGTTGTAAGGCCTCTCCCCCCATCCGGTCTAAAAGAACCGGGCCTTCGACTTTGCTCAAGTTAGGGCGAGGTTCTCCTCCTGTCCCTAACAGGACTGTGGGGGCACATATGGGCGTTGTAAGGCCTCTCCCCCCATCCGGTCTAAAAGAATCGGGCCTTCGACTTTGCTCAAGTTAGGACGAGGTTCTCCTCCTGTCCCTAACAGGCTGTGGGGGCACATATGGGCGTTGTAAGGCCTCTCCCCCCATCCGGTCTAAAAGAACCGGGCCTTCGACTTTGCTCAAGTTAGGGCGAGGTTCTCCTCCTGTCCCTAACAGGGCTGTGGGGGCACATATGGGCGTTGTAAGGCCTCTCCCCCCATCCGGTCTAAAAGAACCGGGCCTTCGACTTTTATAAGGTTGCCCTCTCGTTCTGGATACCGCCTGCTTGAATTGTCCTAAGACAAATGGGCACGCATTTTTTGATTAGGACGAAATCACTGGTAGTACATCCGCAAGTTTTCTGAGCTTCACGGTCGTGGGAGGTCAGCTCCCCCGAGCTCCCTGAGATAATAAGTTCCAGGTCGGACTACTTCCTTGACCTCATAAGGTCCCTCCCAGTTTGGGGCAAGCTTCCCCTGGCTCTGAGGTTGTGAGACAGCAGCTCGTCGGAGCACTAGATCCCCTGCTTTGAATGCCTTGTTCTTCACTCGGGCGTTGTAATATCGGACAACTTTCTGTCTGTAGGCTGCCATTCGAACCTGAGCAATCTCCCGCCTTTCTTCCAGTAGGTCGAGGTTGGCTCTGAGACTTTGCGCGTTTTGGGGTTCGTCGAATGCCACGACTCGTGCCGACGGGAGCTTGAGTTCGATCGGGATGACGGCTTCCGTACCAAAGGCTAGAGCAAAGGGAGTCTCTCCTGTAGGCAACCTCTGGGTGGTCCGATAAGCCCATAGTACATGATAAAGTTCGTCTGCCCAAGTCCCTTTAGCTCTTTCGAGCCTGGTCTTAATCCCCTGCAAAAGGGTTCTGTTCGTTACCTCGGCTTCGCCGTTCGCCTGAGGATGGGCCACTGATGTGAATTTGTGGAGATGTTTAGGTCTTCACAGAATTCAGCAAATCTGGCTCCCGCGAATTGCCGTCCATTATCAGTGATGAGGGTTCTAGGTAAACCGAACCTGCACACGATCGATTTCCAGACGAAATCCTGCACTTTCGCTTCTGTGATCTTGGCCAGTGGCTCGGCCTCGACCCATTTGGTGAAGTAGTCGATCGCTACAAGGAGGAATTTCCTCTGACCAGACGCCATGGGAAAGGGGCCAAGAATATCCATTCCCCATTGCGCAAAAGGCCATGGGGCACTCAAGGGTGTAAGCTCGGTAGCAGGTTGTCTCTGGATGCTGGCGTATCTCTGGCATCGATCACACTTTTTGACATATTCAATTGAATCATGGTGCATTGTTGGCCAGTAATACCTTGACGGAGTAGCTTGTGGGATAGAGACCTGGCACCTAAATGGCTTCCGCAAGCTCCCTCGTGCACTCCCCATAAAGCGTAGTCAGCTTCTGAGGGTCGGAGGCATCTCAAGAGAGGCAAGGAGTACGATCTTTTGTATAATTTGCCCTCATAAAGGATGTACCGGGAGGCTTGATTTCGGAGTTTCCGGGCTTCTTTCGCATCCTGGGGGAGAATCCCATCTCTAAGATAGGTTATTAGCGGGTCGACCCAGCTGGGCTCATGGTCGATCTCCATTACGAGTCACGGCTCCTCCGTACTCGGATGCTTTAGAACTTCAAAGAGGATGCCTTTTGGCAATTCGGCCGGAACCGATGTCGCCAGTTTGGAGAGAAGATCGGCTCTGGTGTTCTCCGACCTTGGAATTTGCCTGATGTCGAAATTGCCAAAGGCAGGGATGAACTCCTTCACCTTCTCAAGATATTTGGCCATACTGTCCTCCCGTGCCTCAAAGCTCCCGCTGACCTGTCCTACCATAAGTTGGGAATCGCTGTGCACCCGGAGCTGACCTATTTCAAGCTCCTTAGCGATCCTCAACCCTGCGATCAGAGCTTCATACTCCGCTCCATTGTTTGTTGCGGGGAATTCGAAACGCAGAGCGTACTCCATAATGACTCCCTCCGGGCTGGTCAAGATCAGGCCTGCACCCGCGCCTGCCATGTTGGACGATCCGTCACATGGAGGGTCCAAAAGTCATCGGACGAACTGGCTTCTTCGTCGGGGGAGTTCGGTTGAGTCCTCAGGTCGTCGATTTTATTTTGCTCGGGTTCGGCCTCCTCGGGGATGGTGCATTCTACTATGAAATCCGCCAACACTTGGGCTTTTATCGCCGGTCTAGGCTTGTAGTTGATGTCGAATTCTGTGAGCTCGATGGCCCACTTCGCCATTCTTCCGGAGATATCAGCTCGGTGTAAAACCGCCTTGATCGGTTGGTCGGTGAGTAACGTCACCGTGTGCCCTTGAAAGTAAGGTCGGAGTCTCCGAGCTGCAATCAACAAGGCGTAGGTCAGTTTTTCTAATTTAGTATACCTGGTCTCGGCGTCCCTCAACACGCGACTAACGTAGTAGACCGGTCGTTGGACTTTCATTTCCTCCTTAACAAGGATGGCTGCAAGGGCTGTGGGAGAGACCGCCAGGTACAAAAATAATTCCTCCTTGGGCTCGGGCTTTGCCAGCAGCGAGGGTGAGCCAAGATAGCTTTTCAACTCTTCGAATGCCTGCTGGCATTCAGGGGTCCAACAGAAGTTTTTCGGCTGCTTGAGAGTTTGAAAGAAGGGCAGACATCGCTCGGCCGACCTTGCGACAAAGCGATTGAGAGCCGCAACTCTTCCCGTGAGGCACTGAACCTCTTTGATCGTTCTTGGGGCAATCATATTTTGGATGGCGCGGATTTTCTCTAGATTGGCCTCGATCCCGCACCCTGATACCATGAAGCCCAGGAACTTCCCCGAGGTTACCCCAAAGGCGTATTTGGTTGGGTTCAGCTTCATTCTATACTTTCGAAGAGCGCCAAAGGTTTCTTCGAGGTCGGTGACATGATTCTCGGAAGACCTGCTTTTCACGAGCATATCGTCCACATAAACTTCCATATTTCGGCCGATCTGCTCCTTGAAGATTTTGTTCACCAGTCGTTGATAGGTTGCACCCGCGTTCTTGAGGCCGAATGGCATAACCCTGTAGCAGTAAAGGCCGCGATTAGTGATAAAAGCAGTCTTTTCTTCATCTTTCGATGCCATTCTAATCTGGTTATAGCCGGAGAATACGTCCATGAAAGTGAGAAGCTCATGGCCCGAGGTAGCGTCCACCAGTTGGTCGATCCTGGGAAGGGGGTAGCTGTCCTTTGGGCAAGCTTTATTCAGCTTTTTGAAGTCGATACACATCCTCCACTTGCCGTTTGCTTTCTTGACCAAGACAACATGGAGATCCATTCTGGATAATTGACCTCCTTGATGAATCCGGCCTTGAGAAGTTTATCCACTTCCTCGGCTATCGCCTTCTGCCTCTCCGGGGCATGACTCCGGATTTTTTCTTTTGTTGGCCGATGTTTAGGGTCGACCGCCAGATGATGTTCCATGACTTCCGTCTCAATCCCCGGCATATCCGCCGGGACCCATGCAAAAATGTCCGCATTCCTTCGGAGAAAATCCACGAGATGCGTCCGCACCTCCTCCTCCAGGTTGGAGCCAATTAACACCACATGCCCCGCATTCCCATCATTCAAAGGAATTGGTATTAAGTCCTCGATCGGGCCGCCCCTCTCTTCAGTGAGGTCATGCGCGCATCCAACCCGTCGACTGGACAGAGGTCCGCCTGATCGCTTCTTTGCAGGGCAATATTGTAGCAGTGCCTGGCCAGTGCTTGGTCTCCCCGAACTTCTCCAATCCCCTTGTCAGTGGGGAACTTCAACTTCAAATGGTAGGTTGAAACAACGGCCCTAAGGGCATTGAGGTCGGGTCGGCCGAGGATTGCATTGTAGGCAGACGGTGCCTTTACCACCAGAAAATTCACCAGGGCTCTGGACTGCTTTGGATGCTGACCAGCGGTCACAGTTAGAGCTATCATTCCTTCCGTCGGAACGGCGTCACCAGTAAACCCTATCAGGGGAGAGCACATCGGTCTTAGATGACCGCCAAGAGTGGCCATTCTCGAATAGGCGCTGTAGAATAAGATGTCGGCCGAACTTTCATTATCGACGAGAATGCGACGGACATCATAATTTGCTATGTTCAAGGAAACTACGACCGCATCGTTATGAGGGAATTGGACTCCCCGAGCGTCTTCTTCAGTGAAGGCTATGGGCTCTTCAACTTTTTGCCGCTTGAGGGGTGTAGCTGATGTGCTGGTTGCCTCCGGCCGGGATTCTCCCGAGATGACGTTGATGAAATCCGGCGAAGGCTGGTTATCCGGCCCCCCTTTATCATCAACCATAGCCGGAGGTAGTTGTGCGGAAACCTCACAGGAGGGCATCGGATGAGAAAAAGAGGATTGGGTGCCGGAAAAGATGGCCGGAAGCGGGTCCGTTGAGTGCTCCTTCAAGAACAAGGGTGCTGCGAAGACAGCCGCCCTTCCTCTAGCGCCAATCCTGTTGGTGCAAAAATCCGCCTGCGCCGGAGAAGCTGGAGTTGAGGAAGCCGCGGTCGCCGTCGGGACCTGCAAGGGAAGTCTAAACCGGAGGTGGGGTTGCTCCGGCAAGACCCTCCGACGCTCAAGTCAGTTCTCTGCCTCAACAAGAATGGAGTGCTCGAACGGAGAATTTAGCAGAGTTTTTGAGATAAGGCAAAAGAGCTTAAGGAATAACGTATCTGAGTCCCCCTCCTTTTATAGGCGGGGGAAGCAACGGACTGATGGCAACATCTGTAACCGCCTGGTAGTGGGCCGCCCATGGTCAGGGGAATTGATTGCGAAAGATAATGGAGCAGACACGTGGCCATCATCATATCCCGCCACATAGGGCCTGCTGCAGGTAGCGGGGCGGCGTCCGTTACTGCTAGTTGTCAGCGAGTAGTGGGATCGTGCAGCACCTGCCGCAGGGAGCGGAGCAGCATCATAGCTGTCGCAGGGGAGGTGGAGCCACGTGGAATCTGCTACAGGGAGTGGAACAGGATCATGGCAGTTATTATTATCTGCCAGGGGACACAGATCTGTTGATCAAGGCTCGGCAGTGGTCGGAGTTCGGCCTTTGCAGGAGTCCGGGAGGAGTCTGCCTGCGGTTGTAGTCGTTGGTGGAGCCCGGCTCCCGTAGGAGTCCGGACGGAGTCGTTTTGCTGTTGATGGAGGAGCCCGGCTCCCGTAGGAGTCCGGGCGGAGCCGTTCTGCTGTTGATGGAGGAGTCCGGCTCCCGTAGGAGTCCGGGCAGAGCCGTTCTGCTGTTGATGGAGGAGCCCGGCTCCCGTAGAAGTCCGGGCGGAGCCGTTCTGCTGTTGAAGGAGGAGCCCGGCTCCCGTAGGAGTCCGGGCGGAGCCGTTCTGCTGTTGAAAGAGAAGCCCGGCTCCCGTAGGAGTTCGGGCGGAGCCGTTCTGCTGTTGAAGGAGAAGCCCGGCTCCCGTAGGAGTCCGGGCGGAGCCGTTCTGCTGTTGATGGAGGAGCCCGGCTCCCGTAGGAGTCCGGGCGGAGCCGTTCTGCTGTTGAAGGAGAAGCCCGACTCCCGTAGGAGTCCGGGCGGAGCCGTTCTGCTGTTGATGGAGGAGCCCGGCTCCCGTAGGAGTCTGGGCGAAGCCATTCTGCTGTTGAAGGAGGAGCCCGGCTCCCGTAGGAGTCCGGGCGGAGCCGTTCTGCTGTTGAAGGAGAAGCCCGGCTCCCGTAGGAGTCCGGGCGGAGCCGTTCTGCTGTTGAAGGAGAAGCCCGGCTCCCGTAGGAGTCCGGGCGGAGCCGTTCTGCTGTTGATGGAGGAGCCCGGCTCCCATAGGAGTCCGGGCGGAGCCGTTCTGCTGTTGAAGGAGAAGCCCGGCTCCCGTAGGAGTCCGGGCGGAGCCGTTCTGCTGTTGATGGAGGAGCCCGGCTCCCGTAGGAGTCGGGCGGAGCCATTCTGCTGTTGAAGGAGAAGCCCGGCTCCCGTAGGAGTCTGGGCGGAGCCGTTCTGCTGTTGATGGAGGAGCCCGGCTCCCGTAGGAGTCCGGGCGGAGCCGTTCTGCTGTTGAAGGAGAAGCCCGACTCCCGTAGGAGTCCGGGCGGAGCCGTTCTGCTGTTGAAGGAGAAGCCCGGCTCCCGTAGGAGTCCGGGCGGAGCCGTTCTGCTGTTGAAGGAGAAGCCCAGCTCCCGTAGGAGTCCGGGCGGAGCCGTTCTGCTGTTGATGGAGGAGCCCGGCTCCCGTAGGAGTCCGGGCGGAGCCGTTCTGCTGTTGAAGGAGAAGCCCGGCTCCCGTAGGAGTCCGGGTGGAGCCGTTCTGCTATCGATTTTGGCTGCGGGTAATTTATACCCAACAATTATAATCAGATCTGATATAATTTAGATTAGATCTAAATTCATACGTATATGATATGTGATTAGATTAGATAATTCAATCAGCAAGTGCATAAATTAGGTTGATCACCAAACCGTCCGTAATAAGAGCAAGAAGGATTTAAAGATCCTCTCTTTCTATTCGATGGGATACTCTTATGATATGTAGGGGTGCCATGTGATTAGATCCCATGAAGAAGAATGCGAATATAAAATCTTAGATCTTGAAACCCTAGGTTTATTGTATGTGATATAAAGTTGTATGAAAAATAAGACATCTAATCTATGTGATTAAAATTATTTTAATTATAAAAAAATAAAATTTTGAATCATAAAAATTTTGAATATGATCTAAAAGTGTTATGATTGATTTTATTTTAGTGTTATATAATAATTTTCAGATCTAAAACTTTTTGAATCATACTCACACAATTACTGAACTAACCCAGTTTTGAATTGAGTTGACTCAGTCTCCTTGTGTAGCTAGCTCAATGTTGATTGAGTCGACCCAATTTCAGAATAAAAAGTTTTACATAACATTTATTATAAATTATTTATAAAATAAAAGGTTGAAATTGTTTCAAACCATAATCTAAACCCATGTTGATGCTGAACTTAATTGAGAATTAAGTGTAGAATCGATTAGATCTAGAATTGTGAATTAAAGATCTAATGTCATTCGCATAAAATATAGGGGCATGGGTTAGCTCAAATCAGATCTTCTTAATTGGGTTAGATCTAAGGTTAGAATCAAAGAGTTAATAGACTAACTAAAAAAATTAATTAAATCTAACTAAATATTGAATTAGATTAAATCAGAATTTCTCTAGAATCAATACAACAGTTGTAGATGGTCAAGTCCATATTTTTTTATTAGACCAAATGGACCTTGATTATGACTCAGTGGTTGAATCTAAATCATTAGGTTGGTCAAATCAAAACTAATTAACTAATTGATGTCTAAAGTAAGTTTGACATTTTGACTGATGGTTTTTAATTAAGAGTGGCTTATCTGACTATTTTGATGGTGTCTAAGGCAAGCTTAGTAGATCCTTCCATCGATCTCACTTATCTGACTAATTTTATGAATTATGTCTTGATTAGACTACTCAGTGATTCGAGTTGACTCATGTCATTAAAGTTGATCAGTATGACTGATCTAGGTGTCAGTTCAACCAGTGTGACCTTAATCCAATTCAATGACTTAGTGAAGTCAGTGGGATGATTGTGATTTATTGGTTGATCTCTTCTCATCTCTTCTCTAAACTGATTCTTAAATCTTTTAAATTATTAGGTTCATAAAATGAGCTAATTATAGGGATAACTAGATCATAGCCTCTTATTAAGGTGAATGATAATGGATCCATTATTTCTTATTGACATTACAGGCGCCATCCGTCTAGTGTTCTCTCTGAATGATAGAATTATCATTCATCATAAGATGACTCTGTTGTATTATCTGATGATGGTTGGATAGATCGAGCCATCTTTGGATCTGATCATTCATTAGTTAAAAATACTGAGTAGGTTCATGTTAATAGTTTGACCTAACTGAAACTTTCAGTGGAGGCCTATCACCTACTGAAATAAAATCTGAGATAAAATTAATTATTAAAAATTATTTGAAGAAATAATTAGTTGAGAACATATCCATAGATGCATATGAGTTGACTGAGCCATCCTCGGGCTTGTATGCAGTCTGTGTAGATTTTAGTACCCGCTAAGGAATTAAGATAATTTCTTAGATTGGAGGTAGAGGCTACCAATTTGACTAAAATAGTGAAAGAACTTTTAGACTAAAATCCAAGTCTTTAGACTTAATCAATTCATAAACATAGAGGTTTTATATTTTTTTTCAGTTATGGCTAGATGTTCGTTGCCCCATTCACTGTTTGATAGTGACTAATTTATAAGATCCAACTTCGATAATTGGTATCGAAAGTTGCAAATAGTTCTAAAGCACGAATGGATCCTACATATGATTACAGATCCAGCACCTAATATTTTCATGTCCAACACATATGATGCGATCAAAGGTACTTATCAGAAGTGGCCAAATAATCATATCACCGTGTGGTGTTATTAAGAGCAACAAAGAATACGAATTTAGTTGTAAATTCGATGATGCTCAGTGGGAGAAAAATTTTCAAATATTGAAGGAGTTCTTTTGTACCTCTGAAGATGTATCTTCAGTGGAATAATAATTCTTTAAGAAAGAAAAAAAAAAGAAGATACAAAAGAGTCATGCTTGGGCTAATGAGTCCGAACTGATAAAAGAGTCTAAGGTTAACCTAGTCCGATAGAGTCCCTTGATCTGAACAAGCAAAGGAAGAAAAATCAGCAAAAGATTGCTGATAAGATACTTATATGATAATATTTTGTGATTTCTCTATCTGTAACACTACTATCTATTGGGTATCGAAAGTCCATACAAATTATTACAATAACTTCAGGTTAGTAGAAAGTTTGAAAATAGCAAGAGATTTCTGAATGTTAGAGATAGAAGTTATGTTCCAATCTTGATTTTAAGAACCTTCAAGCCTATTTTCAATTCTAATAATATCATTTTAGTGATTGTCACTATTATCTAATGATTTTATGATTTTATTATAAATGATATCAAAATCATGTGGATAACTAAAAAATAATATTTATGAATAGTCACAGCCTGTTAGTATATTGTACACAATCTAACAAACTCCTTAGAGTAGATAATGTCATGGAAGCCTACTTTTAGTAATTTAGGCTCGGTCATATAAACAATAATAAGATTAACAAGATAATACTCGAAGTCAATGATTATGAATCATTGTCAATCTATCTATCCTATCTCCTTAGTAAGATGATCAAGTCATCTTTTGCTGGAAAAAATGAATGAGCCAATCATATTGTGAATCTGATAAATACTGATGTATAGGATCTACGAATATGTTTGTTATAAATTTAGATTATTTAAAATATTCAAATAATTCTATAATAAGATAGAGAAATAAACTGAAAAGAGTATTGAAACTCTTCGATCAGACCAAAGAGAAGAATACCCTTCCGATGAGTTTTTGATATATCTAGAAGAGAATAAGGATTTTCTCTTATTGGAATCGACTTTGTTAGACATAGTTTGATCCATGATAGAGTTTACAAGTCTGTCAGTCTCCATTTAAGGTTATGCTCTTAAGAATATTTATTATATTCTGAATTGGATTCTGAATTAATTAGTCGCAAAGACTCCATATAAGATATGGACTAGACGTAAGCCGATGCTTTCTTACCTTAAGGTTTGGGAGTGTTTATTTTATGTCAAGTATCTACAGATAGATTAGCTTGAATCTTGATCCTATATATATTATTTTGTAGGATAACCTCAAATAATCTAGGAGATATAACTTTTACCATGCTAAAGAACAAGAGTTGTTCGATATTTCTTTCAGAAAAGGAGTACCTTGGTGAAGGTACTGATACCTTTAATATGAAACTCATGAAGTTTGACAGATAGAAGAACCGACACAATCTAATGAACCCATAGAACCAGATTTGATCAAATCAAACTCGAAACCCATTGTAGAGGCACTATTAAGGAGATCCGACAGAGTATCGCATTCGTCGGATAGAGACTTCAATTTCTAGATTTGAGATGTGATCCTGTTGAACTCGATGAGAACAACAAGGATCTGATCGCCTGCATGGATGCCATGTAGAGGATTGACTCTATTTAGTGGTTTGAAGCCATAAAATCTGAAATAGAGTCCATGAAGGTCAACAGTGTATGGACACTCGTTGATCCACTCGAAGGAGTAAAATCTATAGAGTGTAAGTGGATCTTCAATAGGATCAGAGTAGTACAGAAGAGAAGGTGGAGACCTACAAAGCTCATCTAGTTGCCTAAGGATATGTCAACATTATGGTATTAACTATAATGAAATATTTTTTTTTATGGCAATGCTAAATATTTTAGAGTTGGAACATGCATTTTGATAAGTGATCAAAATGCATGGCTTCGTTAAAATGAAGAATCCTGTAAATACAAATGGGTTAATAGTTCTATGAGTGTATTTCTTATCTTGTATGTGAATGAAATTTTCTTAATCGGAAATGACATTCCTTACATTACAAGGAATAAAAGTTTCGTTATTATCATAGTTCTCCATAAAGGACTTAGAAAAATCAACTCTCATGTTAGAGATGAAGATCTATAGAGAGAGATCTAAGAAGCTGCTTGGGTTATCCCAGTCTAACGTACATAAAGTGTTTATGAGTAGAATTTATTCTATCATGTATACTATGTATGAGACTGGATATGGTATACTCATTAGGTAGTGAGTGGATATCTGCAAGATTTGGATGAGAATCACTAGAAGGTCATCCTTAAGTATTTGAGAAATACTAAGGATTGATGACTCAATTATGAAGAATTTGACTTAAAACTTATGGAGTATGACTTCAATTTTTAGTTGGACATAATAATAGCAAGAACATGTCAGAATACATCCTTATCCTAAATAATAGAGCAATTTGCTGAAAAAATTTCAAGCAGAGCAATATAGCCAAATTCAAATTGTAAGGCAGAATGTATTGTAGCATTCGATACTTGCAAGGAAGCTATATGATTGTACGGATTCACTGGCAAGCTAGGAGTGGCACCCTTCGATGATGGTCTTGCTGTATTGTACAGCATCGGAGCTATAGCTTATGCCAAGGAGATGAAGTCCCATAAACTTACCAGGCATTCTGCATCACTACCACCTTATTCAAAAAAATTATTAAGGTGATGTCAAACTTTAGAAGATCGACGGAAAGGAGAACTTGACCAACCCATTTACTAAAGCCTCGGTATCTAGGTGTTCTGAGATGATAAATTAAAGATGGATATCTGATACTATACTGATTAGCTTTAGTCCAAGTGGGAGTTATTGAGAATTATGTTCTAAAGCCAATCATTTAACGATTGTGCTAATTATAAATGTATATGAATTGATAAATAATAAAATTTATTTGGCATGTTTCATCAAAAAGATACATCTTCTAATAAACTCCTATATTGTGATAAAGTTCTTAAGACTACTTTGATCGATAAAAGAGGATTTATCACGTAGTCCTTAAATTAGTTCGCGACCAAATGATACGCTATTACAAGGACGATAGTGATATCAAGTGTAGATCGTTGTATGCCATATGCGTTGGTTGTTCTTGTAACCAATTGATATGGAGATACTGGTATGATATGCAGGTGAGATGTACGAGTACATCATCATGGAACATGACCAACTACGGAGCACTCTACTGTCAAGGATTGCTCGCAAAGGGTATGGGTATAAGTGTCCCTTCGACTTGAGATCACCACAGTGACTTGCAAGCAACTCACTGTACTTTGGTGCCAAATTAATTAAGTTTCTAATTCAGTGATGGAAGATGTTTAGATACAGTCAAGTACTTGTCAAGTCAGTGCATGAATCAAGATGGATTGACCCCTCCGAATTAGTAGGAGATATGCATCAGTGTACTTCAATTTAGTAAAATCTGAGTTCGGATAATCCATGTGATAGATTTAAAAAGATTGAAATATAATGTGGATATTTATTTAAGATTGACAGTTAAATCTTAGGTCATCCTCGAGCATTAGGATCAAAAGAATGAATTATACGGTAACCATATGCCAATAAGTTCTTGAATGTTGCTTCACCATCATTCGACCTATCTGAACGTCGGATCATCATTGCTAGATGATTACATCGATTGATTCAGAAAGGTGCTCCTGTGCTATCGATGTAGGTTTGAATCTATGGGATCATACTCAAAAGAAGTTTTTTACTGATCATGTGGGTGATTAAAGATTGAGAATCATTTAAGGGCTTAATCGTCAATTCGATTGATGATTAACCTTATGCAAAAATTGTAATAAATTAATTTATCAAGTGTTAATAAAATAATAAAAGATTAATTAGTAATTAAATTATTGATTAACTCAATTTGATTGAGTAAAGAAGATTAAATAAAATCTAATTGAATTAGATTCAATTAGGTTTGACCTGATTAGATTATGAGATGACCTAATCGCTAAGAGAGAATCATCTCTGATTTGATCAAGACTTTAGTTCAATCAATTTTTAATTTGATTAAAATTTGATTTAATATTTATGAATTAATTAGATTGGATTTTATATATTTTATTTGGGCTAAACCAGATGTGATTTGGTTTGGATTCAAATAAAGAAATTAAGAGTCCTTATTGGAATAGGACTCTTCTCCCTGTGCCAACCTAGTTTGCATGTCATATATCTCCATGCACAAAATTATTTTGTATGAGATTTTTTTACACTAGAGAGTCTTTTTTCTTATCTATCTCACATTCAAATATAATTTAGTTTTGATAAAACAAAAGTTCTAAAATTAGATTTTAAAATATTTCTTATCAAGAGAATCTGTTCTCATCTAGATCAACCTCTCCATGCCAATAAATTTTTTTCTCCTTATATGTGTGACATTTTGAGGAGATTTTTTATGAGAGACTAGTTAGAGAACTGATTTACTATAAAAAAAATATGAAAAAGAGCATCTCATATTTTTTTTAGCATTTTTTGGGATATAGAATTGTGAAGGGAGGTGAAATCCTGTAAGAGTCCAGGATCACTAAGACTTTTCACCCTACCTCCTTACACACATATAAAAGGGGCTTTTGTGGTTTCTTTTATGTGTGTAAGATACCAGAAGAGAGCTCTTCATATGGTGAAAGTTTGGGTATGGTTTATGATATGAAAAATAGAGAGGAGGTCCTCTCACTTGGGGTGTGTGCAAAAACTTAAATTTTAAATTTTTGATTCTAAGGGTTTGGAAAGAGAGAATAAATTAAAAAATATATATTTCTTCTCTATATTTTTTTTATCTCTTCATCTCCTCTAGAAGTCCATCTTCAATATCTGAAAAGATTCTAAAAATTTAAAGAAAAGATCTGATCAACCAAGTAGAAGATCTTCGTGCGAGCTAGCACATTTGAAAAAATCGATCAGATTGGAGCTTTGAGTGGATTTTTTGTAGAGACCAGATATATGTGCGGCTACAAGCAACTGACAAAGATCCTCTCTATCATGTCTCTCAGTATTAGTGATCATCGATCCACACTCAGATATCGAGTTCTGAACTTAGATTAGAAGTAGATGTTATCTACTGCTCACATGCATGCATGCTGATTTTATCTTCACTATCTTTCAGATTTTATATACAACATAACATATCATAGATCCTAGAGTAGATTGATTTGATGATTACATTATATGCATATTAGATTAATTTAATTAATCTAATTATCTTCCACTATAATTTTTCAAAAAAAATTCGAAATACATGTATGAAATTGCCTATGCATCCCAACACTACGCTACACATACCACGCGGTAAACTCTAATACTTTAGATATTTTTTTATATATTATTTTTTTTATTATCTAATATAACATTCTTTGTGATGTCTTGATACTCTCAGATTCAAACGATGTGGAGTCACCAGTAACCCCACAGTCATGCAGAGCAATGCCCGACTCTCAGAGTCAATGGTATGGTAGAGGACCCGCCTAGCTCGTGGCACCTCTGACTCAGTTAGAGGATAGACAACTTATCCACATTTAGAGCCACTAGTAAGGACTATATCTTCACTGAATATATTTAAAATTTAGCCATTTAGAGTCTAACATTTATTGATCAAAATAAATTTTGTAGCATATTTAGAGATACTGGGATGCCTCGTGTGGTTATCAAGATCATCCGACCATTGATGCTGGGGTCGGTGAACGAATTCTCCAGTTGACCATCGAGGCCTTGTGATGGAGCCTAGAAGATGTTTCTGATTAGTCAAAGATGTTTAATTTTTAAATTCGTAGTAGGTTTGGATTCTATTTATTAATACACACTTGCTTCTACTTGTAGGAGTACTACCGATTCGAGACTCCTCAGGATGAGGAGGCTGATCGTCGGACCTTCGAGGAGGTGGCTATACATAGGCTCCGAGATGGGCTATACAGCCTTAGACAGTTTATCATGGAACATTCTAGTTTCGAGTCACCATCAGATTGAAAGTCTTACATAGATCATTAAATGCGGGTAGATATATGAGAGGCTCTCTATGACCGATGGAGCATTGAGGAGTACTCTGGTAGGTGGTAGAGGGCATGGTAGAATCGATCTGCCCAGTAGGATTTGATCAAGCATACCGATGGCTCCGTTGGCACACATATTGTGGTTGATAGATTGATAAAAATTCTATACTTAAATTAATTCTATATTGAAATTGATTATATATATATTTTAATTAATTTAATTTTATTATTTATTTATTATAGATACGGCAGCTAGGTCATGCACCAGAGCAGCTGTAGATATGAGAGGCCACACACCAGTCTAAGAAGACTGGTGATTACTTGGATCTTAGATCTTGATAGATCGTGGTAATAATTTAAAATATTATTTATTAAGTTTTTATATATACTAATATATATAGACTAATGACTTTCTAGACTGTATAGGCAGATTATGCGGAGTATCTCGTATCGTGACATGATGTGACCCACCCTCTTAGCCCCTCCTTGACTTCGAGGGATGGCTCAGGGCTATCAGAGGGATGAGTAGGAGCTGGGTCATAAGATTTGACCATAGCTTCAACCTTCCAGCAACTCGATACTCTTCGACATCCTCCTCTCAGGCCTCAACGACCCAGATGTGGGTTGATGCACATGTAGAGGAGGTTGTGTATAGGCTTTGGAGCTAGCGACCTCAGAGCTTCCGAGATGCCATCCGCGATAAATTATTAAGATTCTTTGAGATTCGTATCTATGCAATTAGTTGGACTCATTGTCACAGCTATCACAGTAGATAAGTTTATTAATATTTTTTTACTTGTTTTAAATTTTTATATTCAAAAGCTTCACATGGTTATGTTTGAGCCTGAAAATGAGATCTAAGGAGTTAAAAATTTAATTTAACCATTCAATCGATAGATCAAAAATGTCTATAGCTCTGTATCATCGAATGGAATGTGTAGAAATAATCTATTCAAAAATCGAAGTAGTATATCGAAACATACGTCTCCATATCGATATATATGCTTTTATATCGAAACTTATTAATAATTCGAGAACAGGACTTAAAAAGTAATAATTCAATCTAACCATTCAATCGATGGGTCGGAGTGTCTATAACTCCGTATCATCGAATGAAATATGTAGAAATAATCTATTCAAGAATCGGAATAGTATATCGAAATATACATTTTTGTATCAATATATACGCTTTCATATCGAAACCTATTAATAATATTTTATTTTTCTTCATTATAAGATGCTAGGATGGCTCTCATCTATCAATTACTAGAGATGACATACAGGAGCAGGAGGAGGATGAGGAGGACGATGAGGAAGATCTTACATAATTTTTTTTGATATGTATGTAATTTTGATACTTGTAAAGCAGTGTAAATTTATAAAATTATATAATTTATATTTTTAATATAATATAATTATTTTTATATTTATGATTATGATAAATAATTATTATTTTATTTATAACAGATTTTAAAAATATAATTACTTGTTACTATGGTTAAAATAGATTTTTAAAATTTAATTATAATTTTTTAAAAAAAAACTATTAACGACGGTATTAGTGATAGCAAATGCTGTCGCTAATAATTTTTAATTATAAAAATTAAAAATAAAAAATTATAAGCGACAGCATTATAGATAGCAAATATCATCGCTAATAGTTTTTAATTAAAAAAAATTAAAATAAAAAATTATAAGCAATGGTATTATAGACAGCAAATACCGTCGCTAATAGTTTTTAATTAAAAAAATTAAAAATAAAAAATTATTAATGATGGCATTATAGATGACAAATATCATCGTTAATAATTTTTAATTATAAAAAAAATAAAAATAAAAAATATTAATGATGGCTTTGTTGTCGCTAATGTCATTACTAATTATCTATATTAGCGATGGATATTTTACCGTCGCTAGTAATGATAATTAGCGATGAGTTTATTTTCAACAAATTTTTAATGATGGAATTCGGTCGCTAATAATATTAGTGGCGGTAAAATGGTTATTAGCGATGACGATTAGCTATCGTTAATAATCTATTTTTTTGTAGTATTATGTTGTAAATGCTCTCGCTAAATTTATTATTGGGAGAGATAAAGTTTCATCTTCGAATCCCGCTTGATTAAATTTTTTATGCTAGGTATTTTTTTGAGATGTTTTATATATGGACTCTTCAAACAGGTTGTCGCTATTGATTTGATGTTTCTTATAGAACATTGATAACGAAAATTAATTATTGGAGACAGAGAGATTAAAAAAATGACAATAGCAATATTGTCGATCTTCTTTGCCTTTCCTTCTCGAACTCTCTAGCTTTATCTTTTTCTCTTTTTTTTTCTCGCTCTTCTTTTTCTTTATCGATTTCTCGTTTCGAATACTAGAATCATCCTGGACCACCACCATTATGGTTCAGTGCATTGCAAATTGCATTGCAAATTGGATGGCTCGAGATGGTTTTGCAATTCTTTCTTCATATAATATTATTTAAAAATTAATATTATTAAAATCTCCTTGTAAATTTAATAAATAAATAAGTAAATATAGAAAAAAATTAAAAAAATTAAATGTCTTTCTTCTGAGGAGCAAATGAATGCCACGATGCCCCGTCCGGAAGCGGTGGTTTTGGTTATTGACACCGGTAAGTTACATTCCCAATGAGCAACATATGTTTATCTTTTTTGCTGGAGTATGTAGAACTAAGCCAGTAGTCAGAGACATGTAAACTTTAGACCTATCTCCTATGATTAGAAATTTTACAGTTGGATTAGGTAATGTGTTACTCGGTCATATTCTAGATAACGGAAATTTGGGGCATGAGAGATGCATCCAAACCTATTATAATAATAATAATAATAATAATAATAAAATAGATAAAATAAGACAAACTAGTGTCCCTAGAAATTCTATTGTATATTCAAATATCCTTTGGGGAGTTCTTTTCCCAAATAATACGAAAAAAAAACTTTTTTACCAAAATATATCAAAACGAAACTTATTTACCAAACTAATGCAAAAGGGAAAAACGCCATTTTGAATGGCGTTTTTTCCCCTTCCACGTCAGCCCCTATTTCCACGCTGGCATCGCCCGAAGGGAAAAAAAAAAAAACATCAAAAAACGCCATATCAAATGGCGTCTTTAAAAACGCCATTTTGAATGGCGTTTTTCAATTTTCCCACCGGAAAAAATCGTGGGAAAATAGAAAATTTTGTTTTTTAAACTTTGGAATTAGTAAATAAATTAAAAAATTAATTTGGATTGAAATTTAAAATATAAAGATTTTAATTTGTAATTAATTTAAAAAAGCATAAGAAAAAAAAAATTATTATAGAAAATAAAAAAAAGAGAAAGAAATATGAAAGAAATAAAAATTTGAAATTTAATTGAAAAACATCATTCGAAATATTTATCTTAAAAAATTTTTTAAAAAAAATTTGAAGTAATCAAAGAAAAAGAATTTTAATTAAAAATTAAAAAAAAAATAAATTTTAAAGATTAATTGAAATAAAAATATTATTTCAAATTACTTTCCGAAATTAGAAATTAATTTTTTTAAAAAAATTAAAAAAATTTGTAAAAATAGGGTTAAAAAATTTTATAAAAACATAAAGAATTGAAAAAAATAGAAATTATAATTGTAATTGAAGAACAAAGTTTATATTTTTAATTTTAAGAAATAAGAATTATAATTATAAATAAAATTAAAAATTATATTTTAAATAACTAAATTAATTTAAATATAAAACGCCATTTTGAATGGAAAATTAGAAAATTTTGTTTTTTAAAATTTGAAATTAGTAAATAAATTAAAATTTTAATTTTGATTGAAATTTAAAATATAAAGATTTGAATTTGTAATTCATTAGAAAAATTAATTTAGATTTTTTATTTCAAATTTTTTTTAAAAGATGTCAAAAAAAATCTTAAGAAATAAAAAAAAAATTATCATAGAAAATAAAAAAAAGGAGAGAAAGAAATATGAAAAAAATAAAAATATTATTTCAAATTACTTTCGGAAATTAAAATTAATTTATTTTAAAAAGATTCAAAAAATTTTTAAAAAGAGGGTTAAAAATTTTTATAAAAACATAAAGAATTGAAAGAAATAGAAATTATAATTGAAATTGAAGAACAAAGTTTATAATTTTTAATTTTAAAAAATAAGAAATATAATTGTAAATAAAATTAAAAATTTTATTTTAAATAACTAAATAAATTTAAATATAAATTTTTAAAGTATTTTTTAAATAAAAGAAAAAAAATACTAATAGAATATAAAAAAGATAAAAATGGAAAAAAATTAAAATTAAAATTTAAAAATATAGAAATTATAAAGTAGATTAGAAAAAATATATCATAAAATAATAAAATTAAATTGAATTAATTACAATTTTTTTGTTAGGGTATTTTATAAATGTGACTTAAAAAAAGTAAATTTGAAATAAATTTTGATAAAAAAATACATTAAAAAGTTAAAAAATTATGAAAAGTTAAAAAAGTTGAAAAGTGAAAATTTTTAAAAAGTCAACAAAAATAACAATTATAAATTTATAACCAAAAAAAAAAATTAATGTTTAATTGAAATAAAAATATTTTTTAAATATATTTTATAAGAATAAAATTAATTTAATTAAAATAATTTTCAAATAAAATTTAAAAATGACCTAAAAAAATTTCATAAAAAGATAAAGAATTGAAAAAAATAAAAATTTTTAAATAATCAAAGAACAAGCATTATAATTCAAAATTTAAAAGAAATAAAATTTTAAATATTAATTGAAATAAATATATTATTTCAAATTACTTTCGGAAATTTAAAAGTAAATTTATTAAAAAGATTCAAAATTTTTTTAAAAATAGGGTTAAAAAATTTTATAAAAATATAAAGAATTGAAAAAAAATAGAAATTATAATTGTAATTGAAGAACAAAGTTTATAATTTTTAATTTTAATAAATAAGAATTATAATTGTAAATGAAATTAAAAATTATATTTTAAATAACAAAATTAATTTAAATATAAATTTTTAAAAATTATTTTAAATAAAAGAAAAAGAAATACTAGTAGAATATAAAAAAGATAAAAATAAAAAAAAATAAAAATTAAAATTTAAAAATATAGAAATTATAAATTAGATTAGAAAAAATATATCATAAAAGAATAAAATAAAATTAAATTAATTACATTTTCTTTGTTAGGATATTTTATCAATGTGACTTAAAAAAATAAGAAATAAAAATTAAAATTGTAATTGAAATTAAAAATAATATTTTAATTAATAAATTAAATTAAACATTATTATTTAAAAAAATAATTTAAATGAAGAAAAAAAAATGGGTGGAAAAATTAAATTTTAATTTGAATTAAAATTTGATAAAAAAAAAATACAGTGTAAAGTTAAAAATTGAGAAAAAATATGGAATAAGATATTTATAAAAAAATATTTTTTTAATTAAAAGAAATAAAAAAAAAAGGGGGGAAAACGCCATAGAGAATGGCGTTTTCCCCTCCCAGATCCCTTTTCCCCTCTCCTTCTTCCTTCTCCCTTCTCCTTCTCCTCTTCTCCCTTCTCCCTATGGAGCAGTTCGGGCGCCAGATATGAGTTATACGCCGTGACCATATGCTTCACATATGCCATCACCGCATATTCCGCATATGTCATCATTCGATGCTGCACAGATGCCACCGCCTTTTCATCCACAGATGGCAGCGTCTTCTTCGTCCTACATCCCCCAGATGCCATCACCGGGTACCAGTTGGCCACATGAGTATGATACTTTTTTTTCAGGTCCATCCGTGTATCCAGATGAGAGAGTTGAACGGGTCTCTCAGTCCGTAGATGATCCGACAGCATCAGTTATTCCTGAGCAGCATGATCAGCAGATCTCCTCTACTGATATAGGAGAGGAGCCATCACAGCAGGAGCAGCCGGCGAGGACCTTCCTGAGAAGGTCCAAGCGACCACGGGCGCCGCGACGTCCTTGTGGGACTTAGTCTTTGTTGTATTTGTATTTAGTATTTTTACATTTTTGTTGTACTATTTTTTTTGATATATTTAACATTTTGATTCTATTGAATAATATTAAATATTGATTTTATTTTATATTATTTAATTTTAAATTATTGGATATTATGATTTGTGCATATGGATACACATACTCGAATGTGTCTCAGAACATTAGGAGAGAAAATGTTATGTCGGCGGGCCGTACTTCTCGGGGCCGAGCCCCGCATCTCGATGGCCACGGCGGGCCCCCGCGTCCCGACGGCGGTCCTCAGCCCCCGTCTCTCCCGGCGGTGGGCTCCGTCTCGATTGGTTGTGAGTCCAGAGCAGTTTGATACCAGTCAGGGACTTCATCGTATTGATCGACGAGGGAGAGTTCGTATCGACTGGCGTATCAGACATGCACAGTACATCGATATTTGGGATGCACGTCGAGATCACATTGTTCATGGTGATTCTATTTTGAGAGGCCGTTCATATACTGATGACTACATGACTTGATTTTTTAGCATTACGGTGCGAGTCATTGGACAGTCTCAGTATGCAGTTTCTGGATACGAGGGCGAGAGTTCTACTATACGTCTTTTGGTAAGATTATGAAAATTACTTCATGTTATTTGTGTTATATTTTTGTTTTATATTGTACACTATACTGATTGTTTTATACTAACTGTTCTATTTTTATTTTATAGACTTATTCTATGTCGGATCTCGTGTTGGACGCTCGTCGTGCTTTATCTACGACTGATGAGGACGAGCGGATTCAGATACTGCGGGAGATGGAGAGAACAGGTTTCAGAACATTGGTGGTGATTGGTGTTGATCCACATACCTGTGCGCTTTGGTATGGAGCAGTTCGGGCGCCAGATATGAGTTATACGCCGTCACCATATGCTTCACATATGCCATCACCGCATATGTCATCATTTGATGCTGCACAGATGCCACCGCCTTTTCATCTACAGATGGCAGCGTCTTCTTCTTCGTACATCCCCCAGATGCCATCCCCATATATCAAATGTTGCTCTTTGAATTGAATTTTAGAAAAAATAAGTCTATTTTTAAGTAAAGAAAAGGAATACGTAATAGAATGCTAAAAAGATAAAAATAAAAGAAAACTGAAATTATAATTTGAAATGATAAAATTTTTAAAATAAATTTTAAACAAAATATCATAAAAAAAATATTAAAATAATAATAAAATAGGAATTATAATTATAAATTTTAAAAAAAATTAATTTTAATTTAAATTAGAAAATATCATTTAAATTATTATTTTTATTATTTAATTAAATTTATTTATTAAAAAATTACAAATAGATAAGTAAAGATATTAAAAAAAATAAAAAATAAAAAAAAGAGAAAACGCCATTCTCTCCCCTCCCCAAACCCATTTTTCCCCTCCTTCTCCCTTCTCCTTCTCCCTTCTCGATCTTCTCCTTCTTCCTTTACAAATTTAAGTAAAGGAAAAGAATACATAATATATCATAAAAATGAAAGAAAACTAATATTATATTTTTAAATTATAAAAATTACAAATTAAATTAAAAAATATATCATAAAAAAAGTAAATAAAAGATAAAAAATGGTAATAAAATAGAAATTATAATTTAAAACAAAAAATTATCTTTAATTTAAATTAAAAATTATCATTCAAATTACTATCCTCATTAAAAAAATTAATAAATTAAAACAAATAATTAAACAAATTATGAAAAAAAATTTAAAATATTTAGAAAAAAGAAAAAGAATAAAAAAACACCGAAGGAAACGGCGTTTTCTCCTTTCTCCCCTTCTTCTCTCCTTCTCCCTCTTCTTCTTTCTCCCTCTTCTCCCTACTCCGGCGTCTCTCCGACAGCACGACGGTGAGCTGCCTCCTCTCTCCCTCTTCCTCTATTTATAAAATTTAAAAAATAAAAATTACCAGAAAAAAGTCAAGGGATCGACTCACAGAGTGTCGCAGTCAAAAATTTTGCGTGCCGTTAAACTCTTTTAGCCATGAGTCGATTCATGGGGTCGACTAAAAAATATAAATCTACTTTTCTTACAATTTTTTATATTATGTATTTGTAATCTTTTAATAAATAAATTAAATTAAATAATGAAAATGATAATTTAAATGATAATTTTTAATTTAAATTAAAATTAAATTTCTTTAAAATTTATAATTATAATTCTTATTTTATTGTTATTTTTTTATTTTCCTATGATACTTTTTTTTATTTATTTTAAAATAGTTATCATTTGAAATTATAATTTCATTTCTCTTCCATTTTTTTCTTTTTAGCATTCTATTACGTATTCTTTTTCTTTAATTAAAAAATTATTATTTTTTCTAAAGTTCAATTTACAAAAATTTTTTTCCACATTTTTCCTTATTTTTTAACTTTACACTGGATTTATTTTTTGATCAAAATTTAATTCAAATTAAATTTTCCTCCCTTTTTTTCTTTATTTAAAATATTTTTTAAATAATAATATTTAAATTAATTTAGTTATAAATTAAATTTTCCTCCCTTTTTTTCCTTACAATTACAATTTCTATTTTTTTCAATTCTTTATCTTTTTATAAATTTTTTAAGGTCATTTTTAAATTTTTTTTAAAAATTTTTGTTCTTATTTCTTAAAATTAAAAAATAAAAAATTTGTTATTCAATTACAATTATAATTTCTATT
Organism: Elaeis guineensis; assembly: GCF_000442705.2. Lineage (NCBI taxonomy): Eukaryota > Viridiplantae > Streptophyta > Magnoliopsida > Arecales > Arecaceae > Elaeis > Elaeis guineensis. The sequence goes on along the minus strand of NC_025996.2, from coordinate 120,701,514 downwards.
TTTTTTCAATTCTTTGTTTTTTTATAAAATTTTTTTAGCCTATTTTTAAAATTTTTTTGAATCTTTTTTTAATTTATTATTTTTTATTTGAGAAAGTAATTTGAAATAATATTTTAATTTCAATTTATATTTAAAATTTTATTCTTTTTTATTTTTACATTATAATTCTTTTTTTTTATTTTTTAAAAATTTTATAATTTTTAATTTTCTTAAAAATTTTGAAGACAAGTATTTCGAATGATGTTTTTCAATTTAATTTCAAATTTTTATTTCTTTCATATTTTTTTCTCTTTTTTTATTTTCTATGATAATTTTTTTTAATTTTTTAAGATTTTTTTGGACATCTTTTAAAAAAAATTTGAAATAAAAAATCTAAATTAATTTTTTTAATGAATTACAAATTCAAATCTTTATATTTTAAAATTCAATCAAAATTAAAATTTTTAATTTATTTATTAATTTCAAATTTTAAAAAACAAAATTTTCCATTTTCCCACGATTTTTTCCTTTATTTTTGGGTGGGAAAATTGGAAAACGCCATTCAAAATGGCGTTTTTAAAAGCGCCATTTGGAATGGCGTTTTTAAAAGCGCCATTCCGAATGGCGTTTCTTCCTTTTTTTTTTTTTTTTGGACGATGCCACCGTGGAAATGGGGAGTGACGTGGCGGGGGGAAAAACGCCATTCAAAATGGCGTTTTTCCCTCTCACATCACTTTGGTAAATAAGTTTGGTTTGAATATATTTTGGTAAAAAAATTTTTTTTTTGTATTATTCGGGAAAAGAGCTCTCCTTTGGGGCTCTCAATTATGAGGACGGCCTTGTTCCGTGGAGCCGGCAGGAATCCTGTCCCCACGCAGACTCCAGTGGGTCCCGTACGTGGTCCGTACCGCCCCTCCGGAGCGGGTGGGCCCACACAACGTAGGCGACGTGCGGGACATGGAATCTCTGCGAGCCGCGAGGCTCCGCCCGCTAAATGACGAAACGTCGCCACGCCGTGCTCTCCCCCCTCTCTCTCTCTCTCTCTCTACCTCTCCTGCACATTCTGGCGACATGGTTATTTACAGCTTATCAATTTTACAGATTCGCGTTGCCGCTCTTTTACATAGATCCTCTCTGGATAGGTGCAAGTGAAGAAGCTGCACTCGCTCGCATTTGAATATATATATATATATATATATATATATATATATATATATATATATATATATATATATATATATATATATGGTAAGGTATAAAACTCATATATTTGAAGTTCTACGTGGATCTCACTTACAGCACGAATATGTTGCACTAGGAATCACAGAAACTGAGTCTCAGACGATTTTATGACTCCTATCCCACATATCAGTTGGGTAGTATCAGCACAGTTGCGGCTTCAAAGAAAATAATAGAAAGCAGGTTGCTGTAGTTGCAGTACCTACAAGTCAATTATTAGTTTCATAACTCGAAATCTAATAATTCCACCTCGTGAACCTAGCTACAAGTGGGAGTAGCAAATATCAAAATAATATCATAGAGGAGATTGTAATTACATTTATTTTAATGAAATAGGTCTAGCCCATCAAATTTTTATATTAAGAGATAATTCTTTTTCAAAAAAGAACTGTTAAGAAGTACTGTGATCAAACCAAATCAAGACGCAAATAAATTTGAAATTTCAACATTAGACAACAATATTTTCTGGAGGACAATAGAACTCCAAATAAACTACAATTCTATAGATAGAGGACATTCTTGCTCTTATCCATTTCCCTGAATTGGTTGTTGCAGTCTAGTGGAAAATTTGAAGAGGAAAGAAATATTTTTTATTATCCCCGAGGCTAGAATGTTATGCCCTGATCTGTTTGCATTGGCCGGATAATGAATAGGCTGCACATCTCATAGGGATTGCTCCATGAGATATGTAAGGCCTAATTGAAATTCCAAACATCCAAATTGTTGTTCCATGAAGAATAATTGGGGATGGTAGAAGCTAGAGAATTTTTGGCATTAGTAATTGCATAACCAAATTAAGTTCAATTAAAGCATCATTACCTCCAATTATTAAAGGCTAGTACACTATATTTAATTTCCCAATACAAAATTTATTTCAATTGAGAAGATCAGCTAAATGTTAAATTATTTTGTGCTCAGCCCAACTGCTCCTCGGTATCAAGAAATTGATGCAAAAAAAGATTAGTGTCTAAACAGCCATTAGTTACCTCTACACCTCTAGTTGGATCAAGCATAAAATTTAACAAAAGTTATTCAAATAAATGTAGATATCATTATTAATCATAAAAGAAAGTAAATTCATAAATTTCAACAATGGCTGAGTAGATTCTTTTTTATATAATTTTCAATAACAACATCAACAATTTTATACTCTCTCACTATAAGAAAACAGTATTTTTACAATCGATATTTTTTTGCTTACATTTGCGACCAATCTTGCGACCGATTTTTAGATAAATACCAACATAGCGACCAATAAAAAATCGATTGTAAAATCGGTTACAAAATTTTTTGCCATAAAGTGTGTGAAGACTTTATGATCGATTTTACGACTGATTTATTGAATATAAAAATAAATTTTTAAAAAATTATTTTTTATATTTTTGTAACTAAAAAATTGATCGCAAATATTTTTAATTATTTAGTTTTATTTTTAAATAATTTTATGATTGATTTTTTTAGTTACAAAACTAATGTAATATAATAATTTGCAACCAAAAAATCGATTGTAAATTTTTTAAGTATTTTTTATTTAATAAACACATTTGCAACCAAAAAATCGAACAAAAAAATTATTAATTATTTATTTATGCTGTAAATCATTTGCGATGGATTTATCAGTTGTAAAATGGTTTTAACAGGTTGCCACCGAAAAATTGATCACAACTCTTTTGAATTATTTTTTTATTATGTAAATAATTTTGTGACCAATTTTTTGGTTGCAAAATGAGATTATTAATTTACAACCAAAAAATTGATCGTAAGATTTTTCATATATTTTTTAATTTATAAATATATTTACAATCAATTTTTTGGTTGTAAATTTTTTTTTATTATGTAAATATTTTAGAGACCAATTTTTTGGTTGCAAAATATTTTTTTTAGTTTGCAATCAAAAAATCAATTGCAATATTTTTTTATTTTTTTAAAATTATAAATAAATTGATGATTGATTTTTTAGTTGCAAGTTTTTCTAATAATTTGTAACCGATAAATCAATCATAATGATTTTTAGTTATTTTTTTATTATTTAAATTTATTCATGATTGATTTTTAGTTGTAAATTATTAAAAAAAATTAACAATCAAAAAATCAATCGCAAAGTTTTTGAATTATTTTTTTAATATGTAGATATATTTGCAATCAATTTTTTTGGTTGTAAATTTTTTTAATATTGTACAACCAAAAAATCAATCTCAAATTTGAATTCTAAAAAAAGATTGGTGACTTTATTCTAAATAAAACTAAATAAGAATAATTTTCATAAAATATTTTAAATTTAAAAAAATAATTTTAAATTATATTATAAATATCTTTTTTTTAAAAATAATTTTTTTATATTTTTGTAATTGATATTTTGGTTACCAAATTTTTCTTATGCTTAGCAACCGATAAATCAATTATTAAATCTTATTTATAAACTTCCCTCAAAACCCTGATCTCTCTTCAACCCTAGCCACCACGCCCTCTTCTCGAACCCTAGCCACCGTCCCCCTCCCCAGCCCGCCCGCCCATGGTAGCTCCTGCTTTCCTCCCCGACGACTGCAGCCCCCCCTCCCCTCCCCCCTCCCGCAGCCCTAACCTTCTCACCACACTGCCCCCTCCTCCCTGGCCCACTCGCCCGTGACAGCCTCCCCTTTCCTTCCCAGTGATAGCAGCCCCCTCCTCTGGCCCTACCCACCGCACTGTGTTGCCTCTCCTCGATGACAGCAGCCTCCCTCCCTCTCTATGACACCACCGCCCCCTCCCCCTGCCCAAAAAAATCAAAATTAAAAAAAATAAAAATCAAAAAATTATAAATAATCAAATATTTTGATAAAAAAATTTATATCATTAATACCTAATTATTTACGATGAAAATATTTTCATCATCAATATTTAAAAAAATTAAAAATTTAAAAAATCCAAAGTTGCTTATTATTTATGATAAAAATTTTTCATCATAAATAATTAAGTATTTATGATGAAAAAATTTACATCATAAATACTTAATTATTTACGATGAAAATATTTTCATCACTAATATTTAAAAAATCAAAAATTTAAAAAAAATTATAAAATTTAAATTTTTGATTGTGTGTAAGGCAACTGCATCTATTTTTTATAGTATCTGTATACATCTTTTATCCTTTTATATGGTAAAGAAATAAATATGAGTTATGATCCAGACTGACTTTTTATATGAAAAAATCATATGAAAGTGGATGATATTCACGGAGTAGAATGAATAGATCCTTTTGAATGAAATGAGCTATACGTTTATTTGCGATGTAAAATTTACTTGTTCATTACTGTCACTGTTACTAGTAATGTCAATGAATCTTTCTGATGAATATTTGTCTTAAGCTGCATGAAAGGAGCCTCCTTTCATGTAGAAATCAAATAGTTAAGTAGTATATTTTAACATGGCTTCCATACTCGAAAGGTATCATACTTTTCACATCGATCGATGCTCGAATGTATCTTTGTAGAAGTTCAAATCATGAGAAGACAAACAATATGAGCATGCATTTTCTTAGCAATACAAAGCATAAATATGAGCTTGTGCTTTATAACACAACTTCTACTAGTCGCAGGTCTATTTTTTATTCTGGTTAATTGCCCTTTGATACTCACACAATTCTTCTTGAATTTCTTAAGCTCGATCCTCATATGCAATATATGAATTTTTGGACCTCTAACTTTCTGTCTCTATCCTATCTTCTAAATTTTAATATTGAGGGATTTCTCTAACGATCTTAGAATCGTCGTGATATTCTCGTACTCTGACTTCTGAAATAAGGATTCCAAGAAGAAGACGAGCTCTTGGAAAATCGAAGACCTCAAAGCTATCGATCTTCTATAGTGTCCATTCCATTATGGAAGCTGAAAAGCTATTTTTATAACCATTATTAGCAATGTAAATAGAACTTTTCATCGTAATTATATTTCTAATATAATTTTTTTGAAGAAAAATTTTTTTTGAAGAAAAAATCATAAATTAACTATTTATAGAAAACTTTTTTGATTAATAAAAAATTAATTTTTTTGACAAAATTATTTTGAAAAAATTTTTTAGACCAAAAATTTTTAAATTAAAGAAAATTAATTTTATTTTTCATCATGAATATTTTTTTAATGTCATTTTTTATTAAATTTTTTGGATAGAAAATTTTTTTGGTGAAAAAAATTCAAAATTAATTTTTTTATAAAATTTATTGGGAAGATTTTAAAAAATTTAGGAGAAATTTTTTTTTAATTATTAACGGAGTAAAGCAAATTTTCATCGCAAATAGTCTTTAAATTTTTAAAAAAAAATTAAGAAAATTTATTTGTAATGTAAATATATTTTTCATTGACAACTATGTTTTAAAAATATTATTTTAATCAATTTTTATGAAGAAAAATTTATTAATTGAAAAAAAAATTATTAGCGATGAAAAAATTTTCATCAATAAAATAATTTTAAAAATAATTTTTATTTTTTTTGAAGAGAAAATTGTTAGAGGGAAAAAAAATTTTTTGGATGGTATTTATTAGCGACATAAATTGTATATCTGTCACTAATAACTTTATTAATGATGCATATTTTTATTTCCATCATTAATAATTTATTTTATGAAGTTTTTAGATGAAATTTTTTTAAAAAATATTTTTTTTAGTGAAAAATTTTTGATGGGCCTTATTGACGATGAAAATTATTTTTTTATCGTGAATAAGCATATTAGTGATAAAAAATTTTATCATTAATAGTTGTTCATTTATTACAGATCAAGTCGATGTCGCTTTCCTTCCCGTGGAGCCTTGTAACCCATCGCTTCCCTTCTCGTGAAACCCTTTTCCTCTCCCTCTCCCTCTCCGAGCTCTTCCACCCTCTCTTTCCGCCGGTGATCGCATCTCCATCGCCGTCCTGTGCGGGCTTCCATCGTTACAGGCTTCTACCATGGGCTTCCACCATCGCCAGCTTCCACTGTCGCTTTCATCGGATTCTCTGCCGCCACCATTGTTGTCCGTTGGAGGTAAGGGTGCTTCCCTCTCCCTCTCTTTAATATTTAAGAAATTTTGACTGTTGGAGGAGAAGAAAATGAAGGGAGGAGCACAGGGGGGACTGATTGAGGGGGTGCAGGTGGGTGAGGGCGATGGCGCCGTAGCAACTATGGTCACGGGGGGTTGGAGAGGGCGACGGCACTGCGAGGGGTAGGTCACGAGGGGTGGGTGAGGGTGATGGCACCGTAGGAGCGGGGGTCGGAAGGGGTTGGTGAGGGCGGCAGCACCGTGGGAGTGTGAGTTGTGGGGGATGGGTTAGGGTGGTGGAGAGTGGGTGACGGCGACGGCGGCACCACAGGAGCAGGGATCGCGGGAGTCAAGTTTGGGCGGCAGGGGTTGGGTGACGGTGGCAGTGCCGTGGGAGCAGGAGTCACGGGGGTCGAGTCCGGATGATGCGGGGTGGGTGACGGCACTGGCGCCACAGGAGCGGGGGTCGCGAGGGTCGAGTGCGGGCGACGATGGGTGGGTGACGGCGATGGTGCCGCGGGGGATGGGTCAGGCCGTGGGGGGTGGGTCAGGCCGCGGGTGGATGATGTTTAGGAAAAAAAATAATTTTTATGAAAAAAATATTTAAGATAAAATATATTTAGGAGAAAAATAATTGTTAGGTAAAAAAATATTTAGGAGAAAAATATTTAGAAAAAAATATTTTTAGGTAAAAAATATTTTAAAAAAAATTATTTATTATATATATAAAAGTTAAAACATGGATTGGGTCGGGGTCGAGGGAGAGAGGGGTTAATCAATCCGAACCCAATCGGATCGGCTCTGGAACGGGCCAAATGTCTGCCCGAGCCCAGCCTGATGGCCAAATGGGCCCTATTTTTTTGGCAAGAGCTCGGTCTGAATGGTTTGGGGCCGAGTTCGAAACCCAGCCCGATGGGCCTCCTGGCGGCCCAACCCACTTCCAGTCCTATCTGCGGGACTGTCTCCATAGTGCTGTTTTTGGTGAATTTGAAAAATGAGGGAGAGGGAGCGGAGGATATTCGGCACAAAATTAAATTTTATATTATTATTTTATGTTAATATTATTTTATATGCTTAACTACTTATATTTTATTTTATATTTATTACATAAATTTTTTAGTATTACTACTAAAATTTATAAATTTTTTATTATTTCACTAGCATAATGCATATTTTTTTTGCTTATTATAATTTTATTATTTTGTATGCTGATTTGTATGCTTTTACTTATTATAATTAAATATTAAAAAAATTATTTTAAAAAAAAATTTACTGAAATTTTTGATGAAAAAATTGTTAGATGTGTGCCCTAGATGCCAGATCGGCTGACACATTCCTGTACAGATCTAAAGGCAAATTTATAATTTTGACTATAAATGAATAAAAGGATTATTCTTCTATCACATTGTGTACATTGTGTCTGTGATACATCCTTTGAGTTAGTGAGAATGTAAATTTATATTTTCAAGAGTTGAAAATTTAAAGCATGAATTTACATAACTAACTCATAAACAGCTCCTAACCATAGGATCATCACGAGAATGGTGATCAATCCGGAAGGTTGGTGTACGATCGCTTTCTTAGGGTAGATATATCTTGAGTCTACGATGTGGAGACACCGAAGCGAGAGTACAGATATTCATTGAAAATGAGAGTACTGAGCGTGACCACTTCGAGCAATCATAAGGAAGTCTACCTTCTCATCGATGACTAGCTCGATGCTGTAGTTGTATGTCTAGTTTTTTAACCTGAGGTGCATCGATGGTTCACCTTGACTGTGTTATAGTTTGATTACACCATAACTCGATCTCCTAGCCATTCAAAACTCTGAGGTGTATGTTAGCTATAGCATGTTCATTGTAGGAACCAGATCGCATCAAGATGCGATCTATCAACCTCGATAGATGAGAGGAGTAGTCCTATGGTGATCGAAAGATCGAGTCCTTAAGTCCATGGCCATGGCAGAGTGAAATAATGAAAAAAAAAATTTCATTGGGGTTTCACATCGGACTCAGATCGATCGATTAATTCATATGACTGATGTTGGGTTTGACAAGTTCACCTTAACCCTAATTCAGTCGGGACTCATGATAGAGGAACTCAATCACACAGATAGCTGTACTGAGAGGTTCATCTTCAGTTCTGATGGGTTGCCACCACATACTGCTAGATATCACTGATAGATTTTGAGAGCAATTAGAATAATATTGATGATCGATCATTCTAATTGTCTGAATCAGAAGAGTTCTGGTCCATCAAAAGGAGTTTCGATGATGTCAATGATGAGATCACGACATGTCTCATTACCATACGGAATTGAACCTAACTGGGTCATACAAACAAGGGTTAGGGTCTGGATGTCATCAATTGGGCTAACTCAATTGATTTGGATTAGATCCAATTAGATTCAAGAAAATCATGCTAGCACACGATTGAGCCTAACTTTCTCCTTGTGTAATCTTTTCTGTCTCTACTGAGCCAAATATGATTTGACTCATCCAGAGAATCTTAGAAAGATTTCTCTTAGTCTAAATGAAGCTTGTCCAGCTCAGAAAAGGCTTGTCTTAATTCATGAGATGAATTTAAGATAACACCTGCTAATTTCTAGCACCTGCCAATTTCATTTTAGGACATCTGTCAAAAGTTGACATATGGGTCTTAAACTGAAGAGGGCTCATTGGAGAATTTTTATGGAGTGTCCACATGCTAAAATCCAATTGAATTGGGTGCCATAATCAGATTATGGCATGAGCCCAATTGGATTTAAGTGGGCACCCCAAATGGATAAGAACCAAAGAATCCTGATAAACTTGGACTCTTTGGCGCCACCTTGATTGAGCTTATCCATTGTTGGTGCCAACTTAGGAGAGAGGGTGGGGGTTTTTATCTGATGTAATTAGATGACATCACTCCACCAATCAAAATTTTTTCAAAATTTATTGGAATTTTTTGATTGGTTGAATGATGTGGCACTGCACAGCATACAGGGTCTATATAAACCCTACTGCTCCTAGGATTTCATGGAAGAAATTATTTTATGCACAAAACCCAATAGTTTCCACCCCCTACCCTCTTCTCTACATCCTCCTTGCTCTCTTCCTCCCCTCTTCATGTCCAAAAAGTTGAACGTCCATATGGCAGAGATATAAGGCGTGGTGATGCCTGGAACATAAGGCTGCAGGACATCTTCAACAGGCTGCTGCTCCAACTTCAGAAGGAGTTCTGAAGTACTTCCTAATTAGATTTAGATCTAATTTTTGGAGCATAGATTAGTGAGAAGAAGATGTTTTAGATCTTTCCTGAGTGGATACCGATAGAGGCCAGGCGCTTGCGTGGCTACATCAGAACCTTGGGCTGTGCAGAGATCATCTACAGGGTAATCAGATTATCCTTGAGGTATTTCTTCTTTTATCATAGTTTTAGATTTAATTTTAGATTTTAAATATTAGATAATAAAATTAGATCTAGAGAATTAGATCTAAAATATATAGGATAATTTTTTTTTTAAATTATTCCACCCCAGATTTGATGAAATATAGAAGATCCTACGTGGAGAAAATGTTTATCCCTCCTTCAAGTGGTATCAGAGCCAGGTTGTTGGCTCTATTTCAGATCTATTTTAGATTTGATTTTAATTTTAATTTATTTGATATTAAATAATTTCAGATGTCACATCAAATATGATAGGATCTAAAATTAAAATATTTAAAATTAAATCTAAGAAGATCTAACATGCATAAGATGCATGACTAGACTAGGATTAATTGAATTCATGAATAGTCTTAAGTTTTATATTTTAATAAGATTAAAATATGAATTAAATATAATTTATTATTTATTTTTTAATATTATAATTATTATAATCAGATTAAAAAATAGAAAATAAAATTTTAATTATTTCATAAAATTGATCTGTTGTATGCTTAGACTAGTTGTAGAATTGTTCTAGTAACTTGTCTAGAATAGTTTTTATTTTGAATAGTTTAATTTAAATTCTATTTTTTAGATATTACATATGATGTATCAGATCTGAAAGTAAGTTAATTAGATTAATTTTTGATACATGAGATGTATACAAAGCATGTATTAGTTAGATCTTAAATTGTATATGTGATATGTTAATTTAGATCTAACTAGTTTTGTAGTTAAATTTATATTTCTGATTAAGGTGTTCCTCATGGCTGTCCGATCATAAAAATAAATTAGAATTTTAAGATTCTCTCTTCCCATTCAATAGGATGTTCATATGACGTGTAGGGGTGCCGCGCGTTCATCCTTAATCAGAAATCAAAATTACTTTTCTGTAAAATCCTAGATCCTAAAATTCTAGAATTAATTTTACATGCTTTGTTTATCAACCCAAACTTAATTAATAAATTAAGCTTATGAAATTAAGTTAGATCTAAAATTGAGAATTCAGATCTAAGATATTTTCATAAAATTGGGTTCGGGCTTGGGTAGCTCAATTAGGTCTAGCGGTTGATCAAACCGAATCAAGAGTTGGTTAGGTGGGATCATAAAAGCTAATAATTGACCAGCCTAATAGGATTAAGTCTGGATCAAGGTCGAATCACATTTAGATGTGACTCAATCAAGTTAAGACCTAATTTGGCTCTGTGGTTAGAGCCTGGATTGTAGGCTAACCTAATTAGTTCTGGTTCGATAATTTGGTGTCTAAGGTAAGTTGGGCAGATGCGACCGACTGATTTTTAATTGAAAGCTACTCGATTCGAATGCGTTCTTGTCGAGTTAATGGCATATCTCTCCCACCGATCTCACTTACCTGGCCATATGTGTCGACTCAGTTCTGATTAGAGGTGGCTAATAATTTGAGCTAACCCATGCCACTAGGTTAGTCATAATTGTTATGACTATGTCAAGTCAAATTTAATGAGACCTAAATAAATTTTCCTAAGAAAATATTAAGTCTAAGTCTTCCACCATTGTGGATGTGAGGGCCCTTTTTGGAGTTGATTATTCTCGACTGGTTACAGTGGCTCAATTGCACCGGGAAGACGTAACCATGTCCATTAGGCATTGGATGCTACGGATTAGAGGATGGGTTGGGCTCAATATTTCAGATACGGTGAGGGACCCAATCAGGAATCTAGTTCGTGCAAATGGTGGGTGTGACTTAACTAAGGATTGGAGCAATATCCCAGACACAGTAAGCTTCATGAATTAGAGACCAAGTTTTGGGTGTACCATGATTAGAGAATCATTAGACAAGAGTTGTCCACTCATTGGTTGATCCATCACCAATAACTATTAGGTGAGGTGGTGAGCCAGTTGGTGAGACCGCACCACCCACTAAAAATCACTGATCACGAAGATTTTCACATCTCTACCAAGGGAGTGTAAAGATCTGAGAAAATAGTGGGAGTCTAATTTGTTTAAAAATAAAAATTCTAAATAAATTGGTTGAGTCTGATTATAAAATCTAACTAGAAATTTTTGATTTTCTATAGAAAATATGTCTGCCTCAAACCCCCTGACCAAAATTCTAGACACCCATAGATTGACTGGATCCAATTTCAAGAACTGGTTGAGGAACTACAGAATTATTCTGGATTTCAAAAAATTGACTCATGTCTTGGACCAGGACCCACCTGCTATACCAGCACGTCCGACTGCTGAACAGAGAGCGTCTCTGAAAAAGTAGACGGATGATGATAACAAAGCAAGGTACTACATGTTGGGTGCAATGTCTGATGACTTGCAGTGCCAACATGAGAATATTTTGACTATCCACCAAATGTTGGCTCACCTACAAGAGTTGTTTGGTGAACAGAGTCGCACGGCCAAGTATCAAGTCTGTCAAAAATTTTTTAAGGTCAAGATGCGTGATGGGCAGTCAGTCCAAGATCATTGTTTAACAATGATCAAGGATCTTGTGGAGCTTGGTATCATCTTAGACAAGGATTTTCAGATTGATGTGATCCTTCAATCTTTGTCCGATGCATATGGTTAGTTCATCATGAACTTTCATATACATAAGATGCAATGTACCTTGGCTGAGTTAATGAATATACTGGTTACGGCTGAGCTTTCAATGAAAGGTTCAAAAGGCTCAGTTCTTACTGTGGAGCGGACTTCTTCCAAGAAAAAGTCTTTTGGAAAGAAAAAGTCTGCGAAGAAGCAGAAGGTGGATGGGAAGAAAAGGAAGCGAAACTGTCCTCAGTACCTGGCCACCCAGAAGAGCAAGAAGGATGGTCCTTCTAGAGGTATGCTCATTTTAGAATCTAATCTTACGGTTTCTTCTGCATCCAGTTGGGTGCTTGACTCTGGTTTTAGTGCTCATTTGTGCACTTCTATGCAGGGTCTTGAGGAGAGTAGGAGGCTAAGGGATAGGGAGATGATCCTACGCATCGGAAAACGGAGCAAGAGTTGCTGTCGTGGTCGTGAAAATCTATCCTCTGTGATTACTGTTAGGATTAGATTTATTTCTTAGAGACTATTATTATGTGCTTGCAGCAAGCAGAAATTTAATTTTTGTTTCATGTTTAGCACAAGAAGGCTATGTGATTAGCTTTCATAAGGACTATTGTAATATTTTTTATGAAAATAATAAAGTTGCAGATGGTTTTCTTATTAACGGTCTCTATCAGTTACATATTGATGTATCTGTATTTAATATTGAGCAAAATATGAATGCCATAGAAATTAAAAGGCCTAGAGATAGTCTAAATGATAGGTATCTGTGGCACCTAAGGCTAGGTCATATAATGGAAGACAGGGTTAACAAATTGAAGAAATTCGGGCTATTGAGTCTGTTGACTTTCGAGTCATATCCAGTTTGTGAATCATGCCTTCAAGGCAAAATGATCAAGCTTCCTTTTATGGGACATGGGGAAAGGGCCACAAACCTACTTGCCCTAGTACATACGGATGTGTGTGGCCCATTTGATGTGCCGGCTAGAGGCAACTACATCTACTTTATTATCTTTACCGATGATATGTCTAAGTACGGATATGTATTTCTAATGAAACACAAGTCTGAAGCTTTTGAAAGGTTCAAAGAATTCAGACATGAGATAAAAAAATAAATAGGAAAGCCCATTAAGGTTCTTCGATCAGATCGAGGAGGAGAATACCTTAGTCGGA